>NC_046362.1:17889573-18072073 GCF_011125445.2 Fundulus heteroclitus
TATCATGTGGCGACAAATAAATCAATTAATCAAAATTGAATAATGGAGGACCGAGCCTGGCCTTCTGAAATGCCTCGCCATAAAGCGGCAGCTCGACGCGATCGAAGACCAACAATTATTAATTAAATAAACTGATCTAACAGCAACTTTAAGAGCCTCATATCAGAACATCACTAAGAAACACATCATCAATGTAAGAACCAATCAACTGATCTATTTTTAATGTTTTTACTTCGGACTGTAGAGGCTAAGAAGGGCATTGCTATTACTATTATCACAGTATTAATAGGGACGTTTATTCACGTCTTGGCCCATTCTTCATTGTTTCCATTACTTCGTGGGGAGATGCTTATAGCCGTTAGCTGCTTCCTGGTTTATCCCCTGCTGCGCACGTGCAGTGTTGTACTTCCGCTGTTATTATAAATAAACACGAAAGGCTTTATTTACCAACAAATTGAGCGAAAACATAGCACAAAAACGCCAAAAATAATAACTAATACGTCAGCAGGACTTGATCTTTCATAAAAAACTTTGTATGCAACCAGAGTGAGTTACTGACGTATTAATAAAAAATGTCAAATAATGTGGCTTTGCACCTTTAAGATAGCAGGATAAAAATGGGAATTTCTGCTGCACTAATTCACAAAAATCCGTTTGTTTTTAAAATATTTCCACTGTAGTGAGCATATTTTTTGTGACGTCAGAGGGGGTCCAAAAAAAAAAACGGACAGAAGAGACCCAAAAGAGCAGTAAACAAGCTGGATCGTCCCATGGATGTGAGATTGATGGAGATTTTTTTTTTTTTTTTTTTTTGGCGCATTGCTGAATGAGCACCTTTTGACAGATACTGAGTAAAACAGCTCAAGTGGATAAGAGTACTGCCAATGTCAGACAGAGGGAGCACGGATAGCAAAGCTGAGGCGAATTGCAGTGGGATCACTGGAGAAAACGCGAATAAAAATACAAGTTGTACTTTTAGTGCACCGATGACTCTCAGCAATACCACCTTCAGGTTCACTAATGTTCACTTTAACTTCTGCCAGTGACCTACCCAGAACGTGGAAGTTGTTTTGCTGTGAGTTATCCTTGTTCCAGTTAAATTATGGTTCGCAGTAAATCAGGTAGAACAAATTGATTTGGTCACTTCAGTGGCATTTTATTTTCTAGAGGGATTTAAAAGGGAGAGATTGCCTCTGAGTTGAACGCATTTTACAAAACCTTTTACATTTGTCCTTCCGCCTTAGCTCGTCCATCATCGCTCTGCGTCTGTTTGTCTCTGGGCCTCGGAGCTCCCTCTTTCCCTCTCTCTTGTTTGAGAGAGCCCAGCTTTTGTCTTGCTCTGTACCCCAGGCCCCTGTGCCTCTGCAGACTAATGAGGAAACACAGGAAGAGGCTCGTACTACACTCAAACAAAAAAAAAAACAAAAAAACAGCAGAGACGCACTTTGTCTTACGTTGCGTAAGAGCAGTCGGAAACTCTGGCGAGGTGAAGTGCAGCAGATTTGTAAACCTGTGAGATTGAAATAGTGCAGCAGACTCTTATTTTTTCTGACGTTCAGACCACTAACCTTCAGACCAGTATGTTTATTGTTTCTTAACCCTTGGGCACACTCTTTGGTGCAGCTAAAGTTGCTTTGTGATGGAAATGAACACTAATATGTGCGTAAACCAGCCCATAGGCCAGGTGCCGAACTATCATCCGATGGGTTCTGACAGCCGTGACAGGCTGCTGTTGGCCAAGCAGCCTCAGACGTTTGTAAAAGAGAGCAACAGCAGCGTTGCCCTCAAGTTTAAAGTGTCATAAAGGGGCATTTGTTACACTGTTTATGAGACACATGGATCCTTTCTTCCTGATGTCCCCCTGCCTCGTCCTACTTTCATCCCGCCCTGATCTGCTCCATGGGCCAACCCTTTTGTCTCTGTTTGAATCATCAGGCTTATAGCTCAGCTGTACGCAGTCTCACTGCAGGATTTAAAAAAAAAAAAAAAAAAAACTAATTAGCGCCATCCCTCCCTTCCTTTTTTGCTTCTCTCTTTTCCTTCGTCTCAGTGGCTCATCTCATCTGCCACCTCAGGAAACTAACTTGGCTGTGTTGATTTATTTTTTTCCTCAGCATCTGTGAATATGCATTATTGTTTTCGGTGCTGGCCAGGACCTTATATTATTACATTATTTGAGTTGTGTTGAGTGTTTTATTAAGCAACAGCAGAATGCCTCTTGTTGCAGAATGTTGCTGAATTTGTTTTTATAAATACATACATACATTACTTCAAAAAACAAAGTAGGAAGTGAAAATGTCCATCCTTTGGGTGTCATACTCAGTTGACTGACAGCTGGTTTGTACCAGACAGGAGGGGGGGTTATCCTTTGTTGCATAGACTTCTGGCATTTGATATGTTCGAGAACGTGTTTAAGGTGAGCCGTATGATTAATTCTCCTTTTTTAAGCCTATAGCTCTAGGTAGTTAAATACAGTTGCCTCAATAACCACTGAGGTGAATTCCCTCTTTGCTACACATCATTGTGCCCCTAGGCAAGGCACTTAATGCAAGTTGTCCATCGATCTGTGTATCGGTGTTTGAATGAATGCGTGTTTGTGAGTGTGATTGGGTGGCACTATAACTATTGGGCCCTGTGGCTCACTGCGTAGACTAGTTGCCTTGTAATTGAAAGGTTTTGGGTTCAAATCTTGCTCCCCCCTGTCACATGTTGCTGTATCTCCATTGAGTGCACCAGGACCTGGGGGATGTTTTGTGTTACATATGGGCTGATGTTTGATACGTTTAACAATACGAAGCAGCGTAGTACAGAGATGGTGGCAACGCGATCTTTGATTGTCAGCTCGTCATCGAGCGAGGTAAGTTTCTGGCTCCCTTTGCCTGCCTTTGAGCAAGCGATAGTGAAGTCCAGCTTTCCAGTTGGATGCTAATATTGCGGTGCATGGTCAGTTTGGCTTGGAAGAGTAGCAGTTCAGTTTTAAATGTACAGAGATAAGAATTATCTTAATGAAGCCCAAAATAAATATATAAAACTGTGCACAAGGCAGCTGAATTAAAAAAAATTAAGAATTTGCGTATCACAATCTTAGCCGGAGTGCCAATGCACATCTCAAAGACGCTCCAAAATAAAAGTGGCGATATCCAAGTCTCCAGTTCACCTATGAGTTCATGTGGCATAGGTTTACATTACTTTTGGCCAATAAGATGGAGTAAGTTAAACAAACGAGTTTCTGAGAGAATTAAATATAGCTTGGAAAACTTAAACGGACAAACAACGGAAGGATTTAAATGTATCATATGGTGAGCTCACAGTATGGGCAGTCTGTATTGAGCTGCTGCAGCGGGAGCTGGCAGCATTTGATTGAAGCTGTGATTTCTATTGAACAATCTTACTCTGCTGCACATTCATCCTTGTCTTTTATCCAAACCATTGAATTTTAGAATAGTTAAAACGTTAAACCATGCAGTGGTTGTGTAAAGAGCAGCACTGAATAGAAGTGGCTGTAAGTGTCGCTTTTCTGCACATAGTCACACCTCGGTTTGCTTCATTCCTACTGTAATATAGGAGTTACTGCATGTAATAGAGAATTGCGGTGCTAAGTTTTTGGTCATCCCTTCATTGTTCACGCTAAGTTGAACTAAACTGTTTGCTGACCAGCTAGTGTCCACTTTATTGGGTTTTGATAACTGTAAGTACAATAACAACATTCACAACAAGATACTCATCTGCTGTTTATGTCACTGTACCTTTGGACTTGTTTGGACTTGTTTATGCTGCTTACAAGTTGTCTCTGTGTTACAGTGTCGTGGGTTGCCTGTTGGGCTTGTTTCTTTTCATAGAGCTGTTTGCTTGTTTTGATTGCAAGAACAGGCAACATTGGCTGCTCACACTCGCACTGTTTCTTTTAAGACACTGCTGCATGGGCACAGAGGGATTGAACATTCTTCACAAAAGCTTCCACTGCTGTGTAAAAGTCAAAATGTAAAAGTCATTTATCCTGAACTAAAACAGCTATCCACTCAAACGTGCAGCGCTGCGTACATTTTTCATGCGCCGTATGTGTGGGCAGCATATTTTGTCTGAAAACGTTTGACAGAGACTGAGTGACTGACAGCCACTGGTTATCGGTTAGCGGCTAGTGGCTAGTGTTAGCTTCCTCAAATTTCCATATTTATCTTCGGTTTAATGGTAGTGAATGGCTAATATTTTTGTTTGGGAAATATGAGTCTGTCAAGCTAACGTTTTGGTTAGCTGTGCCCACCAATGCAAACGCCACATGTCCATCTCCCTCCCCTTCCACTCCTGAAACACTTACAAGAATCAACAAGCTTTATTGTCATTATGTGTTACCAGAATGAACTTTTGATGAGGCAGACGCCGGCTCACAATGCACATAAATACACTTAACATGGAGACACAATAAGATGCGATCTTTCCAATTTTTCTATACATTCTTTTTAAACTGTTGATTGAACTCAACAACAATAACACCCCTCGAGGGGCTGAAGCATGCAAATAGTCTTTAGCAGCTAATGGACTTATTTTCAAGTCAAAAAGATAGCAGTCTATACAGAAACGGCAACTAGATGGAAATCAGTTGTTAATTTCCGCCTAGTTTTACTTATGGGACCGATACCGATATGTTTAAGAAAATGACACATTGGTGGATATTGACGTTATATGTTGTGTGTCCATAATCTAATGTGTCAGTATTTGAAAGACTGTGCTTTAAAGAGGTATAATAAACCATAATAAAGATCTTGCGCAGACCCTTAAAAAAATGTTCATTAGGAAACCCTCTTTGCACTCTCATCGCTCATGTGTGTGTAGTTTCTAAGACTCAGTCATGTTCTTACAGAAGTGAGCGAAGCCTGTGAAGAGGGCCACTTGAGCCGAACAGAGAAGCTCTGTTCACATGTGTTGCACTGGTTCTCCCTCTCGCCATCTATTATGTCTGTGCTTAAGAAAGTGGCAGTAGTTGTTGCCTTTGAGGTGCACCATGGCATACAGTCAAATAAATCATCTTATAAATTTTAGGAAAAACAAAAACATTTTGATTGCCATATTTGGTGTTCCAATGTTGTCGAGATGCTACAGTACTTGTGGCTGAAGAAAACACAAATCTCCAAAGTTATAAAATTATAGTCCCACCTGCACCCACTTCTTCATAAATAAATATGTCTAACTGGTAAGTAAGACAGGTTTCCTTATTAGAATTATTGCTTGTATGTTAGTGCTATATGTGAGCACTATGCCTATTAATATTTTTGCTCCATCTTAGCATGAAAAACAAAACAAAAAAAAGCCTGGGCATCTCCCATCCCTCTCAGTCTGGGTTGGCAGATTACAGCTATTCATGCATGCAATCAGTCTCTTTCTCCATTGTGTGTGTGTGTGTGTGTGTGTGTGTGTGTGTGTGTGTGTGTGTGTGTGTGTGTGTGTGTGTGTGTGTGTGTGTGTGAGTGTGTGTGTGTGTCAGTGCAGCAGTCTCACAAGAGATGCATGTCTCTGGAGGAGGAGATAGATGAACACACACAAAGTAGACAAAGAGGCTGGCTGCACACAAACACAACAAGCTGGAGACACAAAGGGAGCTGTCAGCTGCAGGTTCCTGCTCCAATCAGCAAATCTGCTCTGATTAAATGCAGTAACAGTAGTGCAGCCTTTTTAAACTGTCTTACTATACACTGAATTTAGCTGAGTATTTTTCATTCTCCGAATGCATAATTGAGAGAAATCTTGCAAAAGCAGCATTGGTTAACCATTATTTAATTCATGGACCACATATTCTCTTTTTCTGTGCGATACCTTATGGTTGTAATCAGATGTCTTCTGATTACAACCATAAAAAAAGATGTCTTCCTCTAATGCAGTTCTACTGATTTCTAAATGTATTTTCCAGAAGAAGTATAAGCATTTCTACTTAAATGGTATTGTGTAATTTAGAAGTAATATGAAGATTTGTGGAGCAGTAGAAAACTTCGATTTTATGTGGATTTCTTTGAATGATCTTTTGGGATTCATCTGCTGTATATAGAGATAACTGCTCAGATAAACAAGAAGCAAAACAATCTTAAGATTCTTGCTTTCTTTTACGACAGACATGTTTAAAGGCTTCATGTCTTTTCTTTCAAAAGAAACTGGAATTTCACTTACAGAGAAGCTAATCAGTAATGGAAATTTGCTTCAGTCACGCTTGAATTTTTAAGCTACATTGTTTGTCAGCTGTATTAACAATAGAGATCTATCTTATTTCTCGTCCCTTGTCTGAATTACTCTTCATATTTCAATTTGTTCCAATCAGTTCCTAATTAGCCTGACAGACACTGGCTGTCACAGTGTATGTTCTTGGTGTCTTTCTGCAACTAAAGCTGATAAAAAAAGAAAAAAAATCAAAGAAAACTATCTGATTATTTCTGGTTCATTGAGTTATTGGTTCAGATATATTAGACAACAAGCCTGTTGTTATTTGAGCCTTTCCTTTCTATTCAATTCAATTTTATTTATGTAGCTCCAATTCACAACAAGTTATCTCAAGGTATTTTACAAAGTCAGTTTATTCAAGTCATAAAGACCGATTAGTTAAAAGGTTTTCCATCTAAGGGAACCCAAAAGATTGCATCGAGTCATTGACAAGCAGCATTCACACCTCCTGAAAGACCGTGTAGCCACAGTGAACAGTCGGCCGCATTGTGTCGTTGACTTTGCAGCAATCCCTCATACCGAGCATGCATGTAGCGACAGTGGAGAGGAAAACTTGTTTTCAACAGTGTTACACCCCCCTAAACAGGGTGGCATAGGGTGTGACATAAAATAAAACTGTTACCCAAGCAGATAATGTCTGTAGAAAAACAAGTATTTATTTTACAATTAAAAGGTAAACCAACAGGAATCAGAAAATGAAAGCAAACACAGGGAAGCTTTAAGCTTCAGGGTCTCCCAAGCCAACAAACAAAACAGCCCTTCTAACTAAAAAACATAAGTCAGCTCTTTACACATGAAAAACAAAGATATACGTTCTGAGTGCCCTGTCCAACCACTAAACAGGTGAAAACGGCTTGAACAAAATTGGCAGAGAACCCCGACAAGCTTCCACTCTATACAAACTATTAAAATTTAAAATTTCACAGCAACTCACAGAAAAACACACTAAGGAGGTCAATGACTGTAACAGGAAGAAACCTCCAGCAGAACCAGACTCAATGTGAACAGCTATCTGCAAAAACTGACTGCGGGTTTGAGAGAACAAAGCAGAGACACAAAAAAATAATACAGAAGCACTGATCCAGGGATACTTTCTGTGTTAGAGAGGGAAATGGCAGACTAGCTCCAGGTGGCTGTGTCTAGGAAAGAAACACAATTAAGCAGATATGGTCTGAGCCAGTTTTCCGGTCAAGAGGATGAAAAAGAGCACATAAAGTTAGTTTCAGTCAAAGCGCAGCCCATAGCCATGTCTAGGAGAGAAACAGCGTTAGACGCTGGGAGACAGGGCCAGCTCCATCATCTATAACATGACATTTTTCACAGCAGTAGCTCAGCCAATCAGACCACAGCCGGCATGCGATCCTGTGCAAGGATGATCGCATCCAACTTGGCGTTTTGGTCGCAAGGCATCTGAGTATGGGTGTTCACAACTCGATTTAATCATTCGCACATTCCCGGCAGCCTCACCGTGGCCAGAACAGCTGCTGAGATTTTCCGAATTTGTCGATATACCAGGTAACCGCCGGCTCCAAAAAAAAAAGTAGAAATCCTGTTATCACAAATCCAATTATGTACGCATCTTCCCCGTTCTCGACGGGCAAAATAGAGAGACACATAATCCTCCACGTCTCTCAGGAGTCCAGAGTGTATCCGGCAGCAAATGTCCCCTCGGGTCAGCTGGGCTCTGCTTTGGCCTGACTTTTCTCGTTGAGAGAATTTGATCAATTGCGTTGAGCGACCAGCTGACCAGATCCATGGTTTGCAATCCAGATGATTTGCAGAAAAAAGGCTATGAGAGAGTTACGAAGCGACATAGACAGAGCACAAGCAGGGAAGATACGGGGAGGAGAAGAAAGGACAAAGCATCCGCCTTCACCGAGAGCCGGAAGAGATTATAATGTTGGGAACATATAGAGCAACCAGGTCTCTGATATATGATGGAGCTTGATAATTAAGGGCTTTATTTGTGAGGAGGAGAATTTTAAATTATATTTCTGATTTAACAGGAAGTCAATGAAGGGAAGCTAGAAAAGGAAAAATGTGATCTCTCTCTTTTATCCTAACTCTTTTAACTGCATTTTGTGGACTTCCTTATAATGAAGAATTTCTTTCCTTTCACTCAAAAAAGTGTTAATTGTAATTAAAATGTTAGCATAAAGTATACAACTGCCCTTGTTCATGTTTTGAGCGTTCCTTTCCCTCGCCTTAAGGTTTTCTGCTCACTCTGGCAAGCTCAATAATGAATTTTATTTTCCCTTTAGTTCACAACCTTCCCTTCTGTGTGCACTAATATTTGTAGTTATTATAAGAAACTGTTCTCAGGTCCAGCGCGAGGAACCATGTCAGTACAAAGAAAGAAATAGTGGTGCTTTTTGGGTAACTGGGTTTTTAGGCCAAATCCTGACTTGGGATCCAGATTGAAGTTATGTGTATGATCCTCAGGGTCCATGCCTCTCGAGAATGCCGTCGTTTCTTTTTGAGCTCACTGTTATGTAAGAAAAGTAAGGATCATTTTTATGTACTTGTATTTTCAGCTAAATATATATGATCCTCAGTCACAGGCCTTTAAATACTTCATAAGATACATTTTTTAAAAGAAGTTGTATAAGATGTGAGGTTATGGTGTTTTTTTAATCTATTGTTAATAGCATACATTCATTACAACATTTGAATTCAGTATTTTTTTTTATCCCTTTTTATTAACCCTAGTAGCTTTTCAGAGTAAGACATCAGCAGCTATTTTCATGTGGAGGGATTTTCACCTTTCAATCTGTACACCTCATTTAGACAGAAGGCGAGGCTGACTGAGTTTTTTCAATGAAAATGGAAAAAAAAACATGTTGTCAATAGAATCTGGACTATCAGTATTAAGGTACACACTTTATTTTTTTTAAAGCATAACAGCTTCAAAACATCCAACATTAAGTCCTTAAGTACAGAGAAATAGTCTGAGAGTGACTGGAGCTTTCCTTTTTGTTTTTGTTAATTGTATTTCATACATTCACAATGTTAAATTACATTCTTTTTTGATATACTACACTTCCTCTCACATGTTTAAAAAGCTTCTAGTATAAACATATAGATTTGTACCCCGTTACACAACTATGTCTAACCACTTCTTTGGCAGTTTAAAAACAAAAATATTTACACTATTTACCATTTCAAAGCAGTATTTAATGTTGTTAGTGCAAAACAACAAAACCTGTCAAGAAAGTGAAATAATTTAAATAAGGTTTTTATATTTTTACAGAGTAACTACTTTCGCAATCTTTTAAGTGTAAATTTTATAAATCTTCAAAATAAACTCCAGCTGTATAATGTTTAGTGAAACACAGTGCTGCCCCTCCCCTACCTGTTGCTGTGCACTGGTGGCCAGCTGTCTGGAAGAAGAAAGACACATTTATTTGTTTGGACATTCTGCTAATTGCAAAAAAAATGGGGACAGTCATTAAATGAAGTACCTCCCATCTCTCTTATTAAAGTAATGTTGTTTTAAAACTACAGTGGGCATGTTATAAGCCACATGTCTGTTAAGCAGTGCCTGAGTATGTTGTCTAATGAATGATTTTGTTATGTGTATGCCTTCTTTTACTATATAAAGAGCTGAGTGGTTAAAACTAGTGTTGCGATACCGATACCTGGCTGTGCAGTATTGGCCGATACCGATATCATACCGATACCATCTGTTTGAAATTGATGTGTGTGTGTATATATGAAGAACTGCATACTACTAGTAGAACTTTTTATTGCTTACCTGGAATGGGTGACCATAACTGAATAAACGTTTGGCTCTCAAAGGCCAAAATAGTGCAACATTCGTGAAATGATAACATGTATAATAGTAGTGCAACAGTAAGACAGTAAAATTACATTAATAATTTCTTTTAAACCCAGAGTTTTGGCTCTCAAATGCCAAAATAGTGCAACTTTCATGAACTTATATAACATGTATAATACTAGTCGGGAGAGAGAAGGCTGCGTCCAAACATCAAAATGGTATCGATGCCCTATTTGTTGGTACTCGCCGATACCGATACCACCATTTTAGTGCTGGATCGGGGCCCCGTGCCGATACTGGTATCGGTATCGGTGCAACACTAGTTAAAAGACATACTAATCTGTGAGAGAAGCGCTTGAAAATTGCTACAAAATGCAGATCTATGAAGACAATGTGTTGCTAAGTTAAATATAACAAATATGTGTTATGTTTTTGTTTTAAACATTTCTGTATATAATTTGATTCTTTAAAATCGTGTAATTTACCCAAAGATATACTGTGAAAATCGAATATCGGCCCAATTGTCAAAGAGTAACACTGCCACCCAAAAAGTGGTCTATCTTTGCAGACAGACTGTCTGCTTTCTAGTGTTTAAAGAGACCAACTGAAGAAGTTTTAATGAATGAGTCTTTGTTTAAAGCTAGCTATATTGTTATTTTCATTATTACACGTATTACACTCATGATATCAGCTAATTTTAAATGTAGAACGAAAAAAAAATACAAGTAATGTAAAAGCTGCTGTTAGTGGCAGCAGTGTCTTTGTTTTGGCTCAGCACACAGACAGAGATGTACCATATGGCAGCTGAATTACACTCTGTGGGGGATTGTTACACCAGAGGTGCTCCCCTATCCATAAATGGTGTTCCTGGAGCTCCCCGCTGCCCCTGGGGTGGGTGACAGGTGCCGCTGATGGTAATAAAGGACTGTTTGCACTGCAGTTCAACACATCATTCTTATAGCTCTGCTTGAAAGGCCTGACTGATTGTTCACTGATTGTGCTTCAGGCGTCTTTCACTGCAAGACCTTTTCATTCAGCGCTGTACTGTAGTCCATGTTGAATATTTTCAAAAGTGGACCAAAGACCCCTTTCCATCTTCCTGTTTACAAAATTCTTGAGATAAATGTAAATATTCATGGATGAAGCATGATACTATCAGTGTGCCTTATTAAATAATATAGTCTTATAATAATTACACGCCAAATATTTAATCTATACATTAACAGGTATCAACAGAAGACCAGTCCATGTAATACAGGCCAATCATAATCCAAATGCAATCAAGGAAGGATCAGCACAATCAATACATAGACCAGGAGGTGAACCTTGGGGAAAACTGATGATGATGTGGTCAGGATTGTGGTGTGCTTAGCTATTTTTAGCAGCACTCATTTCTCATTGCAGGTGCAGAGAGGGAGTATCTACAGGGGATATGCTCTAACCACCTCTACATGCATAAGAGATAATTAATCATGAACATATGGGATATATGCACATTCTATTGTAATGTTGTTATTTTTATGGTGCCTAATGTTTGAAAAGCCCCAAGTTTTTATTGTAGTATGCACGTTGTGAGAAAACATGGCGACACATACATTTATTAGCTGTACAAAACTATCATAATGTGAATTTCAGATGCTACAAAATGGTAAAGAAAAATAAATAAACAAAACAATGTCTGCCTTTATCGTTGATATTGTCTTTTTGTTCTCCCGTAAAATACTTGTTTTACTGTCCAGCTCTGATTCGCGGTAATAGATCAGATGTTTGTCATCATGCAAGGGCCAATATTTTATGCAGATTGTGTTTCTGTGTCACTGATGACGATTTATCTTCAAAGGTAGTTGTCAAAGTGAAACTGCTGCCGGCTTTAACAATTACGTAGCTGCTTAAAACTGTTCCTCGTGTGCAATTCTGATAATGCTGAGGTTGAGTCAAATCCGGAAATCCTTTCTGTGTGGTCAATTCAGTCAATTATTGAAGTTCTCTGCTTTTTTTGTTGTCGAGCATAAAGTTTTCTCTACCATCCTCAAAGACCCATAATCTGCCTCCTGCCTCCTCTGGGTTTTTTTACTGAAAGGCCTCCCATACAGCGGGCATTAAGTGGCCTCTAAATTTATGAGGATTGATATTTGGTGAGTGGCAGCAGAGCTTTACAGAAAACCCACGGGAATGCCCTTCACGGCATCTTTACATCTTTCCTCCGGTGGGTGTAAACTGGCTGTCAATCTTGAGCGGTCATACTGTGTATTGGCAGTGAGGGCAGGGGATTGCTGCGGCCTGTAGGTGTTACAATCGAGGCTAGCGAAGGCTTTTGTTAATGCTGAATGAGTAACCGACGTGAATATATCCTATTTTTCCTGTCAGTTTGCTGATTTGTTGTAGTAGCCACTGCCCTTCTTGTTGTTTTTGTCCCTCATTTGCTAGCTACTGATTGTGTGTTCGCTTGATTCTTGGTCATATTTTACAAAGGGCATCAACATCGTCTTACCAGGTTTTAACCACCATCATTTAAACCATATGGGAGTTTATGAAATTCAGGATGGGTCACCCCTTGTATTATTTTGCATTAGTTGCATCACCACATCAACCAAACTGTGCTTTAAAGTCGCAAGCAGCTAAATAATAGATGAAGGCCTACATGAATAATTCATTGTTATACCAAGAGAAGATTTCAAGTATTAAGATATTTCTAGACAGTCGTGGATAATGCTCTGCGATATGCTAACAAGTTTTCTAGCCCATTCGTTATAATTTAACATAAATAAGCCTATTTCCTAGACACTCAACTTTTTAAGATTCCTCTGAAATGCTGAGGGAACTGATTTTTTATTTTTATTTTTGAGCTTTAGCCAAGAATGTGTTGAAAATGGTGCTGTAAATACCACTGAGCTCTCAGCCCTGCTCCCTCTGTGTTGTACTCGTCAATATTTCACTGCCCACTCATTCACAATACATATCTCTGTTTTGATTTATCACTCAGACTTTCCTTTCTGAATTAAAGTACTCAATACCTGCATGAAGAATATGTTCCCCATTTGGCTCTTGGGTTCATTTTTACCCTTAGCATTTGTCTAAATTTAGCCTTGCATTGACCACCGGACACTGCAACCTGTCAAGCATCTTGACAGATCTGCAGCAGATCTGATCTTTGCCATTCACCTGACCTCCTCACCTTGAGATCAAAGTGTCTCTCTGTTCTGTTGTCAGTATCTGCAGCCTTGGTCTAGCTGGTTCTGTCATCTTAACTAAATCTTTTGTGGTGCCAGAAGCAGATTTGAGAATTTATATATATCAACCACAGGCAGGGGAAAATTTGGCTGGGAAGAATGAGAAATAACTTCCTTATTCAATTAGAATTGCTTCTGATGTGTCTGAGTTGTTCTAGACATTGGGTGGTATATAATTCTTAATGTATTGTAACCTTAAACTAAATTCTATGGTTTCATGGTGTTTATTGAAAACTCAAAACAAAATAAAAAACAAAATTGTACGTTTACTTTCATTTAAGAAAGAAGATTATTTTAGCAACAGCATGAACAATGATTTCTCTAACATATCCAATATTGAAGTTGTTAAAAAGCTACATATAATATGTATCTATTTATTTTTAAACATATTATTTAGGAAAAATATTAAATAATCATTACACCCATTACATTTCAGTATTTCTTTCAAGTTGTTTTTGCCAAAGATATCTTCCGTGTTTTACTTTTGAAAAACAGCTGAGCACAACAAGAGCTAGTAAGTGTCATGGTTACAATACAATTTCATGTAGCTGGAGATATCACCAGTTTTCATTTAAGAAATCTGGGCACCTTACCGTAGATGCATTATCATGTTAACTCTGTTGCCTCCTCTTGCTGCCACAGTCTGCAAGTACGTACGGCATGTAAGGTAACCTTCTTCCACAAAGCCGTTTTCATCCGTCTTCTGTTATCCGAAGTATCCTTTTAGACGTGAAACAGGCCCATGCGTAAAGTGTATGTATATATATATATATATATATATATATATATATATATATATATATATATATATATATATATATACCGGTGCAGATCACCATTTTGGGCTGAGATTCTTAAAATGAGTTTTTACATGCTGATAATGTTGCTGAAACCCAAACCATAACCCATACTTGAATTTCTTTTATGAATTTATTATATCTGTATTTGACAAACTAAGGCTGAATCATATTGCCAAATGAAGTACTCTGGAGTTGCACAGTATCAGCACACGCAAGAAGCTGTGCAAAACGGTTCTCTTTCAAGGATGTTAAGCTCCTGCCTCAGTTGCAAGCAAAGTGTAAGACACGAATCATCTGGAAATGCTAAACACTTTTCCAGGCTTTTAAATGAAAACTGTGTGTTTGCACGTGAATAATGATGAAAAATATGATGAAATTATTGTTGTTGGTGTTTACAGAAACTCAGAATTAGATGATTAGATTAGGATTAGATTTGTGTGTGTGTGTGTGTGTGTGTGTGTGTGTGTGTGTGTGTGTGTGTGTGTGTGTGTGTGTGTGTGTGTGAGAAAAAAGAACAATAACTAATACGTAATTGCACAACAGTATACAGCAATGTGTAGGGGGAAAAGGGAAGTATCCTTTTAGACGGGCCAATAGGAGGGGAAAAGCTTCATTATTCTTTCCTCCTTATAGGCGGAGAACACTCTGATGACTCTGGTACTTCCTCTGGTATGATCTCATTAGGACTTTACACTATAAGAAAGACATGACACCAAAGTCTTGTGGTTTTGTACTAACTTTTAAAACCTTGGTATTGGAACCTTGCCCATGACTAGAGGCATCTACTCATCAACACAGCGAAGCCTGCAACTCTCTGCACAGGACGAGCCCTTGGATGAAAGCCATTCCTGGTTTTTATCTAAATTTACAGAAATAGAGCTGAGGTAAAACACGTGTACTGCACCTAGCTGTCATAAGGAATTAAGTAGTAGTATTCAAATTTTTAGCATTTTAGAGTTTTTATTACCTTTTTTAAATCTATGCAGACTTATTATCTTGATGGTCTCCACTAATTGTGTGAAAGGAGTTGATCAACCCGTCTGGGTCTTCCTGTCAGTGATCAGAATTAACTTTTTAAAGTACAAAAAAAGCAACTCCTAGTCATTGGCTTCTTCAGTCATTGCCTTTTCTCTGAGGACAAGAGAAACTAAAGCCAATGTTTAGTGTCTTTATATCATCTCAATTCAAATCACTTAAACCTTTATAGATTTAATATATATATATTCCCTGCCAGAATTATAGCTTATGTGATCTAGGGGCATTAATTACAGAAAGAAACCCAACAGTTTTATAAAGCACAAATTGTGTGGAGAAAACTGGAACTGGCAGAACCAAAGTCAGAGCAGGTTACAATGGGCTTTGGACCAATCGGGGTGAGTATCTGAGAATAATATCAAATATTATGTTATAACTTGTTTTTATACTAGCTCAACCATGTACACAGTTTTTACATCACCTTTGTGTCTTGGATGAAAGCTGAGTGGTCTAACCATTTTGAATTAAAAACCCTTATGCTTACACTGACTGTTACAAGGCTATTTATTGCTTCTTCCTCTTCCTAATGCATCTCTTATCACCATAATGCTTGTATTGTCTTTCCATATCTCTACCATGCTGTCTAGGCCAAAAACTGATTTAGACCAGTAGTATGGAATATATTGAGAAGTTATCTTGATATGTGATGAGCAATAAATACTTGTGGACACAATGCAGAGGTGTAATCTGTTAGGTCTATAACATACAAAATCTTCTAATTGTTAAATAATCTTTACAGTTTTAGGGGACACCACAGGCATGTTCTTTGTGAAGTTTAAGATTATAGATTAGCTACATATAAGGTCTTGCAAAAGGATTTAAACTTCCTGAACGTTTCATTAAGTCACGTTACAACCACAAAGTTTAATGTATTTTATACGACGAGTAAAAAGTAATGCAAAATTGCGCAGGAGAAGGGTGGTTATGCATTTTTAAATTTCCAACTAGGAATCTGAAAAGTATTACATTAATTTGCATTCAGACCTTATTTAATATTTCATAGAACCACACTTTGTTGCAACTGCAGCTATGAGACTTTTATTAGTGTGCGCAAAATCAAGGGATTTAACTTCTGTTCCAGCACTCACAGCATACAGACATTTGGTATACATATATAACAAGTATGTTTTTGTTGTTTTTATGTAAAGGAAAAATAAAAAGGGAGGGTGTGAGTCGTGCGTATACTTTCCTTGTTTCACTGCACAGCAGTGTAGCTAATTCCTCAAGCCAAAAGGTGTTCATTGAAGAAAGTGTCTCTGTGGCGCCTGGTTTTTGCACATAGAGATCCATAGTGCCTGCCAGAGCTTAAAAGTCGAAACCGGGGTCTGTGGGGTCTGTAGAGATTTTAGATGCCCTTTTCTCGACCAAAGACCTGTGATTGAAAGGAAGTTCATCTTGGATTATCCTCTCTGCAGGTTTATTTGTTTGATGGTGTCTGGACCTGTCTTCTTTTGTCTGCTCGCCCATCAGAAAAAGACTGAATGAAGGCAGTGTTAGATGATGGCCAGCAGCTACTGTGGAAGGCTGTACTTATTGAGCTGCTGCAGGAAGTACAGTCTCTACTGGATCTTTTTCCAAACAAAGTCTTTGTGTGGGAACAATCTCAGGTCTCAAAGAAAGAGGGAAGTGATCCGCTGCAGACACAGCATTGTTGAGGGCAGTGAGGCAAGGCAAGGCAAGGCAAATTTATTTATATAGCACAATTCAGTACAAAGACAACGCAAAGTGCTTTACATGATTAAAATATAGCAAAATAAAACAGAATAAAATCAAGTAGGAATAAAATGTAAATAGAAAAAAGAACAAAAAAGTGGTGATTCAGTTAACTAGAACAGTTGAAGGCAATCCTAAACAAATGTGTTTTTAATCTTGATTTAAACGAACTCAGGCTTTCTGCAACTTTACAATTTTCTGGAAGTTTGTTCCAGATAAGCGGAGCATAGGAACTAAATGCTGCTTCTCCGTGTTTAGTTCTGGTTCTAGGTATGCAGAGTAGGCTGGAGCCAGAAGTGAGGGGACGCAGTGTGGGGCAAGTAGTCCGGAAGTCCATCATCATCTCCATAGCCTCAAGCAGGTTAAGCTCCAAGTGGTTCTGACCGCACCAATGGACCAGCCAATCCACCTTCTGTCTGTATGCAAACTCGACATTGTTGTGTATTAGACCAATGGCCGTGGCGTCATCTGCAAACTTTAGGGTGTCACAGCCGGTCCGCTGAGGTGCAGTCATTTATGTACAGGAAGAAGAAGAGAGGGGAGAGAACACACCCATGGGGGAGGCTGGTGCTGATACTTATTGTGTGGGCAGAAGATGCTCCCTAGTCTCAAATGCCACAGCTGGGAAGCTAGGCAGCTGGTGAGCAGCTGGCACTGTGAGCTGGTTGAGCTTCTGGTGCAGGAAGTATGGGCTGATGGTGCGTTGGAGGCCAAGCCGAAGTCCACAAACAGGATCCTGGCATATGTTCCTGGGTGGTCGAGGTGGTGAAAGACGAAGTGTATAAGTGGATGAAGGGCCTTGCCTTGGTGCTCTATACCACACGCTGTTTGTTGTATTGGTTTAGAACCCAAAAGTCAAATAAGATGCATTGAAATCTCTTGTTGTAAAATGCGTAAAGGTTCAAGGAGTCTTTTTGCAAGGTAATGCACCTGATGTCCTACTTGCTGTTTAAAAAAAAAAATCACAGTAACAAAGGTTCCCGAGGTACTGCCTGCATATGCGCATTTCTTTGTTCAAATCTAACTGGCACATGTATTGTTGCCAGTAACATAACGCACACTAGATTCTTCCCACAGAACGGTGCTCGGCATTCCTCCCTGCACTACTCTGTCGTCTTGCATACTGGTAACAGAAAGAGGCAGTAGTACTCACAATCTCATTGTTATTCATTTGAACGCCGATGCACAGAGATAACAGCACCTTCCGCTGTGTCAGAATCAAGGTTGGCATATGATCGTCAGTCTGCACTACTTCAATAACAAGCCAGATATACGTCACGAGGTTGCCACCAACATCGATTGCCTTGAGTCAGAAATAACTCTCTGTATTGCAGAGACGCTTGAGTGAATTACGGGCGCACTTAAATGCTTGGAAACATATATAATTGGGAAGGTGACGGATAGAGGAGAGTCAGGCCTAAATGACTTTGTAAATCTTATCAGTATTGCTATGCGGAACGTGGGTGTTGAAGGTTGTTTGTTCAGGTTATTGCCTGATGAGTCACTGTAGGGAGGCAGCGAGAGGGGGCACGGCAGCTTGTCAGATGAACAATATGATGCTGTTTAAGCTCAGTCGCCAATATTTCAGTTCGGCTGTGCCGGAGACAGACTGATGGAAGCCCTCCAGTTTGTCTTTAACAAGATAGGGTCAGACCATAGAAGCCAAAACTCATACAACATACAGATGGGACATGATTGAGATTGGTCTATGTGAAATTATCTCACTCTGACAATACATCACACAACAACTACATTATCGTCATTGACTGCAAGATAAATGGTGCAAAGGTGCAGTTTTGGTGGCCTAACTATCCTTCAGTGCTCTGCTATCTTCTCCGCTTTCTTCAGCCTGCCTTGTTGATATAGCTACCCACTCAGTAGTTCTCTTTCCGCTGTGACCCTGTCCTCATCTCCAGTTGTGGATTATTTCTCTCAATCAAGACATATTACGCAACTGCTAGCCCAAGAGGATTATGGGGGGGGAAAAAACACTCTGCTTTTAGAAAGCATTCCACTGAACCAAACGATGCTGCAACGCTGTCTGTCATGTTGTGTGTTTGGAAGAGTGCTGCCGGTGTGAGGAGCGGGTGGGTCAGTGTTTCAAGGTTATTGCCAAGATTTAGTCTGACCTGTGCAAGGGATCTTTTGGCTATTTTGCAGGGCCGTAGCACCTGATCACCATGGCAGCCACTTATTTCTTCTTGCTCTGTCAATATATTGCATGTTCATACAACCATGATTTTTTTTTTTTTTTTTTTAGAAAAAAAGCCTACATTATTGATTATTTATAAGTCATGAAGGCATTTATATTGTAATTTGTCTTAATTTGGCCCCCGTTATATCCTGTTTAATGTTTCCAAACTCAGCGCATAAGTAAAGACTGGAAAACGATAGCGAGTCTTAGTCCATTACAGCGAGGACTACCGCCTGCGGCTGAAAATCTGCTTGTTCTCTTGCAGTAATTAGTGCCTGAAGGTTGCAGGATAAGCACATTCAGCTAATCCAGCCATGATGCTCCAGTGGGCTCACAGTTTAAAGAGTAGGACTGAATCCCAGTAGAGCAGATGGATGACGTGATGACGCGAGGGGGCTTGAAAAGGGGGCTTGGGGGGGGGGGGGCCGATCATTAAAAAAGCCCAATTTCACGGTGCTAATGAGATCAGCAGTTTGAGCTCAAGGGTGGTTTGCTGAATATTCAGTTGTCTCAAGGTTGCAAAGTTTGGATTGTTTTTTTATTTCTCGAAAAAAAAAAAAAATTCAAGGACTTATAACTCAAGGTTGTGTCTTTTGAAAGGAACCTCATCACAATGACAATACCTGCATTAGGAACAACGGATGAAGTCGCCACACTCGCCAGATTTAACCCATTGACTGTTTTAGGGTGCACTGTGCACATTTTATTCCCCCTTAATGACAGAACTTCAATAAAAAAATTCTACACAATAAAAAATGTTTCCATCCATCCAATAGATATAAATAAATAGGTTTATTTATAAAGCATTCAAAATGCTGCATAATTGACTTTCAGAACGGGGTTGGTGTGAAAACAAATATTTTTTTCAACTCATAATTCTGACCAAAAGGTGCGTACCAGCTGATGTCCTCGTTAATTCAACCAGAAATGGATGAGGAGACTAGCACACAAGTGAATTAACAAATACGGTTGTCGGTATACTGAAAGTTTTCCTACTCTTTATTTTTTTATTATCTCCCTTGTTCCCAGATGCCTCTGCTAGGTTTCCTATGAATCAAATGATTGACGGTGATAGATTGATCACATGTATTTATTAATAGGATGAATACAAACAAAAGAAGAGACTAGTTGGGCATAATTAAATGAGATTTAGCGATTAAATTCTGCCAGAAAAAGTGAAAAAAAAGACTGTTATTACGCAAACAGCAAACTGCTGACAAGTATCACGTTTTTATCAAGTTTAAATGTGATACAGCGCGGTCACATTTAGAACTTTATTCATTTTAAATGTTGCTGGCTCTTTTTTATGTATATTTTGCACACCGGGGAATCCATATACCTTGTCCTTCAGCCTTGTTATTTTCACAGTGGGCACCCTAAGAGCCATAAACCCTGCTGACAGCTCTGTCTGCATATTTCTTCTTGCAGTTTTACTTTTGCTGACTAAGAAGGTGCTCGTCTTATAGGTGTTGAGAATTTCAGCACATACCAGCTCATCCATCTAGAGCCAAAACAGGAGCAGCAGAGTCTGCAAGATCGTTGATGATAGTGACAAGGCTCATTACTTGGTTGTAGGCACTTCTGCACTTTAGGTGGTCTATTACAAGGTGATAGATAGAACGGGGCAAACTTATTACTTTGTAATTGAGGTGTGCATGATTGCGGTGTTGTTTAGCTTTCAGAATGATATATAGCTAACATGTCTGTTCAGAACACAGAGCATAATGAATTCTTGGCTTCCAGGGCTCGTGTTGCAAGATTGTTTGCGGTCGTTGCTAATTTGTTTTCTTTGAGTCCTAATTATGAGAACAAATCAAGTCCTACACAGTAAAAATGAGAAGGCATTTCTGTTTTCCAACTTTCGTTGAAAGTGAGACCCATTGAAGTTTGGCCTCTGCCTTCGTGCTGACTAACATAATTTCCTCCAGAGCGGCATGACTGAGTAGATGTTGGAAAGACAAGAGGGGGAAAGGGCTCGCAGCGCAATGTGCAGCTTCCCACACCGTCCCCAAACCCACTCACAGCAAACACATGCCACCCTGTGTGGCCAGGCAATGCCATTGTGCAGCTCCCCCCACTGGGCAAACAAAGACCCCTTTCAGACCAGTCCTCACTGTGATCATATGGAGCAGAAGCAATATGTTCCTCTCTGCTGCTCACTGTGAAGTGAACCACTCTTTGCCTTGCTCAACCAGCCGGGTGGGTTGTGCTTTTTGATCTTTCTTCCACATGGACCTGTTGGTCTTTAAAGGGCACAAAGGTGGAACTTAACCAATATGCCAGCTGTCTGTGGAAATGCATCTGTGTGCTCAGTGTGGATTTTTATTGGAGAGTTAAAGATCTGTGATTAAATGAAGTGTGTGGCAAAAGTGTTCATGGCCCTTTGAATGTAAACGCATTATGACTACAAATCTTAATTTTTTTGTATTTTATACAGTAAACGACACAATGTAGAACATTGTCATGATTTTGAAGAAACACTTGTGATTTTTAGATTGGACATGTGTGGCGTACATTTATATCCTTGCATTGCCTTCTCAGTCAATATCTACTTGAACCTCCTTTTGTTTCATCTACAGCTAAAAGTCTTTCAGGGTGTGTATCTATCATCCTCTGCTCATTCCTCTTGGCAAAATAGCTCAAGTTTAGTCAGATTGAATAGAAAATAGCAGCAGTTTTATGGTTTCCCCACAGTTTCTTAATGGGAATTATGTCTAAAACCCTTTGATCTTTTAGCATGCTGCTGTACCTCAGGTTTTATGTTTAGTGCTGATGTCCTGCTGGAAGGTGAATCTACACCGCAGTCTCAAGTCTTTTAAAGCATCTATTGATTTTTATTCCAGGAATGCCCTCTGTTACCCATCAACTCTGACCAGCTCCTCTGTCTCTGCTGAAGAACTACATCCACCTCCATGTTTCACTATAAGGATGGTGTGTTCATGGGTGTGTGCGGTGTTAGTTCTTCACCACACTTACCAATTTCCATATTAGCCAGAAATGCAGTACTAATCTCATCTGGTCAAAGCATTGGCGTACTTCAGTTTTATACTGATGGTTTGGTGCGTTTTCGATTCGCTTCAATCTGGAGAAACAACGGCATACAAAAGAACTGACCAGAGATTCTTTTCTATTCTAATCAATAAATGTTAAGCAGGTGTAGCCGCTCACCCGATGGATGGATAGATTATACAATATTAAAATCGCTTGAAAATTGTCAACGTTGTTGTTTAGGATTTTCGTCTGGAGAGGTTTGAGGTTAAAATTCACCTAAATCCCTTTGGAGTTATTTTGATGTTTAGACAGTAACATTGTACATAATGTATTTGGACGCCGTATAGATGTGCGACTGTTGGGAAATTTTCTCTGGTCAGAGTGTCTCTTCATCACAGTACCAGTGTGCTGTCCGATCTCATATGCTGTGCAGCGTTTTGGGACTGGTTCAATGCTGCAAGCAGCTAGATTTAGACTTTAGTAGATTTTTTCTCCAGTAGTTGTTATGTTTCTATTCAGCCTGACACTGTTTCAGGTGAGTAATTCCGTTAATTGCAGAGCAGGCTACGTACCTTCTTGCTGTTTAGAAATGCGCGTGCTGACGTAAAGTTTTAATTTGGTCCACCTTTCTTTTCCTACTGTTACTGCATGAAAAGCCTCATTTAGATGTCTTTAGATGTCACTTTTTAAAGTTTCGCTACAGAGCGTTTGATGGCACAACTATACCCGGCACAACTACTTATGCACGTAAACATTCTGCGTATGTTCAGGTATAAATCAACGTCCACTGTATTTGTTGGGTACGTGTGTGTGTGTCGAACCGACTCTACCAGATAGTTTTAGTACAAATGAGTGTACCACTACGCTTGTACTTACTGTAGAGAAGTAGTCCTAGTTTAGCAATATCTGCTTGTCCATTCCGTAGAGACATGGCAGGGCACATAGAATTTGCCACCTATCAGATGGAGCGGTCATCTGCATCCATCCTCCAGTCAAGGCTTTTCATAACACGGGTTCTTTTTGCTAAAAAGTGGGACAGTGGCTGAAGGTATATCGTGGATATAGTGAGTGACTGCCCTAAACGTACATTACCGCTGATGGATTAGGATGCTCAAGGCTCAGAGTGCTTTTTGGTTGACCGACAAGGTTTGACATACTCGTCTAAGTGGGACTGGCACGTACCTGCCCTCCCATAAGCCCACTGGCAAAATTACATATTTCTACCATCCCTCAATCAGTCATGGTGCGCTTGTCAAGGTGCCCAAGCAACCTTAACCTCGAAAAAACAAAGAGCTTTAAATCTATCCAAACTTTTTCTTTTCTCAGTGGATGTTTTTTATTTTTTGATGGTGATGAAATAGGATCGTCTTCGCTGTCAGAATCCTGTTTTAGACTTAGAATTACTCCAGTGGTATCCTCCTAAAACTGTTAAACGTGGCTGTGTTAAAATGCCATGCAGTCAACATCTTGTCTTGCAACTCACGATATAACAAAGTAGTTGCTTTATTCGAGACCTCCTTATTGTCAGTAACAACAAATCTCTTCATTCTTTGCTGATCTTGAGTAATCTGAGAGCTGTTCTGAAGATGAGTAAATTCCCTATTTTTAATAAATACGGACATTTTTCCTGGTCACCAGCTGCGGCTAAAATCTGTCAGAGCAGTGTTTTCCTGTAGTTCTTCGCATCAACAGGGGAATACAAAAGACTCTCTATTTTTCCAGCACGCTGGTAGCCTACTTTTTCCACTGATTCTGTTGGGGGGAAAAAATGATTTCAGAGAAGCATTCTGATTTTCATTTCTGAAGCTGTTGCATTTCTTCATCAGAGCCTAAAGACTTTTATGCCAAGGAACCAGCCGGGCTACCTCGTATCGGGCCGGGGCAATTGTTTTTATTTCAGTGGGATTTGATTTGATGAAGAACGAAGACGTTTTATATTGCTGTGCAAACCTATTATAGGATGATCGTCCAAAAGTGCAGCTCACCTTTCAGCGTACATGCGGGTTAACCGAGCTGAGTCAAGCTGCTGCGACATTACTTTAACCGTGACGGAAGATGGACAGAGAGCATGTTTGCTGCAGACATGATTGTCACAGATGCACAAACACACAGAGTTTCTCTTTGGGATGTTCAGTGTTCAGGACAAAGAAGCTGTTCGCACAGCAAGCTGATGGAGAATGAGAACATTTGTGATAATTACAAAGTAAATCCACTTGTCTGGTTTATTACTTCTTCAGCTGCATTCACGCATACTATTGAGATGTTCACTTGTTCAACCTTAAATTAACCTCGCCAGGGTAATTTGACCTTTTAGGGTGGCAGTGATTTGCTGACATAACCATTAATGTTGATATTTTTTATTAGCTGATATTAATATTCTTGCACAAGTCACAAATTGAAATATTGTATCTTTTTCATTTTCTTAACATTCTTGCCAAAAGTTACAAGAGTTTTCATCCAAATTGCTACGCGCGCGAATGTGTGTGTGTGTGTGTGTGTGTGTGTGTGTGTGTGTGTGTGTGTGCGTGCGTGCCATGTATGCGTGTGTGAAGAGAGAGTGTGTAATGAGTAACCTCCCTGGCAGTCTGCCACTTTATGTGTGCGTTTTAAATCAGCCAAGTTCGTTCTCAGTGATTGACAGGCTCTGTCTGTGCTTCTTTTTTTTTTTTTTTTTTTTTTTTTTTATGAAAGCAAACATAGAGGATAAAGCATCTGGTTATACAGAAATGAGACAGCTTCTAAACATTTTTCCAACTTTTCAAAGGGTGAAGTGGTCCAAAATCAGTTTTTTTTTCAGTTTAGGTGATGATAAGCTCTATAAGTTTCGTTGTGCCTTGTGGGCGAGTTTTGTTGTTTTGGCTAAAGTGATCTTAGTCGTCATACATTTTATGTACATTTTGAAATGCGACTACAGTGCTTGTACTACAATATCTGTTCATTCATTTATCTTTTTATAATATGGCTTTTTGTGAATTACACTACATCGCCAAAAGTGTCCGCTCACCTACCTTGAATCACTTATGAGCTAAAGTGACATCCCATTCCTAATCCATAGGGGTTCAATTTTATGTTGGTCCTCCCTTTGCAGCTAGAACACCTTCAACAGTTCTGGGAAGCCCACAGGTTTAGGAGTGTTTATGGGAATTTTTCTTCCAGAAGCACATTTGTGAGGTCACACACTGATGTTGGACGAGAAGGCCTGGCTCTCAGCCTCCGCTCTAATTCATCCCAAAGGTGTTGAGGTCAGGACTCTGTGCAGGCCAGTCAAATTCATCCACATCCATGTCTTTATTGACCGTGCTTTGTCATGTTGGAAGAGGAAGGGGCCAGCTCCAAACTGTTCCCACAAAGGTGGAAGCATGGAATTATCCAAAATATCTTGGTATGCTGAAGCATTCAGAGTTCCTTTCACTGGAACTAACGGACCATGCACAGCTCCTGAAAAACTACCCCACACCATAATCCCCCCTCCACCAAACTTTACATTTGGCACAATGCAGTTAGACAAGCACCGTTCTCCTGGCAATTGGCAAACCCAGACTCATCCATCAGATTTCTAGATAGAGAAGCGAGATTTGTCACTCCAGAGAACGCGTCTCCACTGCTCTGGAAACCAGTGGCGGCTTGCTTTACACACCACTGCATCCGACTCTTTGCATTGCACTTGGTGATGTATGGCTTGGATGCAGCTGCTCGAACATGGAAACTCATTGCATGAAGCTCTCTGCGCTGTTCTTGAGCTAATCTGAAGGTTACATGATGTTTGGAGGTGTGTAGTGACTGAATCTGCAGAAAGTTTGCAACCTCTTCGCACTATGCACTTCAGCATCCACTGACCCCGCTCAGTCAGTTTACGTGGCGTAACACTTCGGGGCTAAGTTGGTGTCATTCCCAAACGCTTCCATTTTCTTATGTCCATGTGAGCTGATAGTTGACGGGAATATTTAGGAGCGAGGAAATTTACCGACTGGATTTGTCACAAGGGTGGCATCCTGTCCACCTGTGCAACGCTGGAATTCACTGAGCTCCTGAGAGCGACCCATTCTTTCACAAATCTTTGTAAAAAACAGTCTGCATGCTTGGATGCTTGATTTTATTCCATCTGTGGCCATGGAAGTTATTGAAACACCTGATTCCAATAATTTGGACCGGTGAGCAAATACTTTTGGCAATATAGTGTGTTTAACATTAAAAAATTGCAACTTCGAAGATTTGTTAATCAAAATAACACATCATAGTCTAGTTTCTTTATAGGAATTATTGGTTTAATAAATGATCATGTATTTAACATCAACATGAGTAACCTTTAACAAAAATATTGCAACACAATATAGGCTAAAATATATATAAAGTGTGAAAAAAGAAATAATACTCAGTCAAAGCTGCAATATTATGATCTTACTGTGAACATGTTAAGAATAAACAAATTGCGATAATCTTTCTTCTGAATATTTAATTTGAAAGAAGGATGGGGAGGGTTGCAGCAGTACCAATCTACGTCCTGTTGAGAGCCACTTGCGATCGACCATTTCCTACAAATCTCAATCAGCGGTACAGGATGGAGCCAGCATGCCTCCCCTTTTCATCTCAAGCTTATCTGAAGCCTGTCCTGGAAGATTGCAGGCCTTGCTGCTGCTGCACAACAACAACCAGGTTCTGAGGAGCTCCGCCGTAACACTGCAGGCTAAACCAGCCCATGTCAGCGCCCCGCCTCCTTCCACCCATCCAATTTTGTGCATCCCAAGTTCTTGCAACATCTGACCGTAGCCAGCTGGGGGGGGGGGGGCATGACTGCAGGACACTTTAACCACAACTTTCTGATGATTTAGCCCGAGTTTTGTCCCCGCATAGGGACACACACTTGCTTGTTATCACACAAATTGTTTTCCTAAATAGATTTTACCTGCCGGGGGCTATTTGGAGTTTCGTCCTTGCTCATTTTTCCATCTGACGTCTGCCGTAGTCTGATCCATACATTATGTAAGCTGTGTGGGTGAGAGCTGAGGACAAATTTAAGATCCTGCTACCTAGAAGACTCGGTGCTATCTTTACATTGTGCATGTTTTGCGAGAAGTTGCCCACCTCCATTCAAACGGAGCCCTGCCATGAGTAACAGAGCCGCGTATGAAGCGGACGCTCGTGGATACCACCGTTGCTATGAAACTGTCAAAACGTGTTTGAAGCACGGACCTGTTCTCATAAAAGTTAAGATAGTTTCAACACGTAATGCTCTGGCTGATATGAGCCAAGCTATAGGCCTAAACCCATTGCTATCAGTTTTGCTATTTAAAGATATTTGCATTAGGAGCTGTAAAAGCACACGCTGTGCTGAGCTGTATCTTTTATTGTCGGCTTATGTGAAACGTTTTCACTTCACAGGGAGAGCGGTGTTGACAACAGCCATGCTATGTTCTTTTTAATAATAAAAGTTTATCATTTTTGTTTTAATCAAGTGAAAAATTTGACTGAAGTAGATGTTTCTGTGACAAATTTGTTAACTGCGAATAGGTGGAGAGCTTGCAGCATATTTCAATGCAAGATCTCACCGGTAGCCCATCAGATAAGCAGCACCGCCTGTTCCTTTTCTGGGGAACAAGGTAAAGTGCATTGAACTGGGGCTGAAAGGAAGCCAGCGGCTCTCAAAGCTCTCCTTGAAAGTGCTATTTCTGTGCTCCCGTTTTGGTATTTTATCCTTAGAGGCGTATTTTAATTCAGATGTTGGGTCACGCTGCTCTTAAAATACCACGTTTTAATTAGACATGCAGACCAATTATGTTAGGTTCTTCTTTTCCCTGTGGGCATCCTGAGGTACTACACTTCAGACGCTGAGGCTCTTAAACATCCCAGCTTAACTTGAAATTAAGCAAAGTGAAACCATGTGAAAAGCTACTGCTAGTTATGTTGCTAGTTATATTGTTCTGTGGCTGCCCCGGGAAAACTGGCAATATAATGAAGAAAGAGAACGATGCATTTGTTGCATTTGTATCTGTAATATATTGCTAAATAAATAGGCTGATTGCTGCTTACTGTGAAGCACATCTCTTAACATGTATGTATGAAAGGCTCGTTTAGAGGAATCTACTAATGTCTTTCTTAAAGTGACTATTTCACCCACATTTGTATTAAGTAATTGCAGTAGCTTTACAAATTAATTGGAAATAATTTTTTATCCAGATGAACTTAAAGATCTAACTCATGCTGAAAATCTACAGATCCCTTTGTAACTATTGCCACCTCTGATAAAGATTTGTAGAAAACCCTTAAACTAAAAGACTTTGTGACACCAATGGTCTCTTCTTGTTGAGCTCCTCAGTAGTGAGTGACATTTGGAGGCTTTTCTTACCCACCTGCTCAGTTTGTGTGTTGCCAAGATGAACATTCGGGAGCTCACCCAGCCTTGTGTGTTACACTTTGAGTTGTTCTGATTTTTGAAAATTATTGCACTGACTGTTTCATACAGTTAAGTTTTGGCAAGTATCTGTTTTCTTGTATCCTACTCCTGACTTAATAAAGTTGTACGAGCTGCTGGTGCCTCTCTTCAGTGGTCATTGGGAGAGAGCTAGGGTCAAATCACCAGCCCCTTACATGGCAATACAGACACACCGAACTATCCAGGAAGAAAACACTAACTCCATGCAGAAAGGGCCCACGGCTTGATTTGAACCCAGGCATATTTTTCTGTAAGGCAACCGTGCTACAGGCCGCTCCGCCATGCAGCCTCGGGCTGTGGTTGTACATTGTTGATTAAAAGGGCATGGACATTCTAATAAAATTAAAAGTAAAATACAAATCAAAAACTATATCTAGTTTGCATATTAGATTAGTTTTTTTAATCATGGGATGTTTTTAAAATTAATTGACATACCAGTTAAATTAAACGTAGTATTTCTCTTAATTTTCAAGTGTCAGATTATTCCACTGGAATAATTTACAAGGGTTGTTGCACAGCTATGATGTGATTTTCCAAATACTCTTGGATCATAAAACCTGCCTGTAAAACTTTACATCATTTCTGAAGCAGTTGAAATAAAATTTAGACAAAACGCCGAAACTTTAACCGGTACTTGTAATTATTTTCTGAAACATTTCATCTTGAACCAGAGAGATTTTTTTTGTGTCAGCACTGTTTACGATCAGTATGGAAAGATAATGTCGCTGGTCTTTTACAGCAGAATTCATAATATTTATTTTTGATTTTAGGTGGTCTGTCTAAATAAGCTCTTTAAAACATGTTTGCAAAAAATCATTTTTAAAAGTGTATATTAGATATTTTATCAAAAATAAACTTTCCTACTGAAACCATAAGAAACATCCTTGTACAGATGCAGAGGTCCTCAAGTCCTCCGTATCATACGAGTTTGGATTCAAACATTTCTCTCTTTTTTCACCACATTCTGTGGTATATCCTTCCTAAAATGTACTCTCTTGGAACATGAAAAAGTCTGTTCTTACGCACTGCACAGCGCACCCCCTTAAAACACACAGTAATAAAAGAAATCAGCTGCATTGTAACGGATTATGTTAATGGGGGACATCTCACTAAGGCGGTGAAAGTGACACCACAGTAAATCTCTGAAATAAGCTGTCACACCGAATGCCCAACCAGCAAATCAGCGGCACTTTCTCCGCTCATCCTGCTCCCTGGTTTGGTTGGCAAGTCATGCACACTGGGCGTCAGACAGCAGCAGTGTAAATCCTCCATGGCTGTCATACAAAATGATACAGGCAAAATGACACAAGTCTAAAGGAAACAGTTCTGCTCACTGCGTGTATTCACTGAGTTGGTAAAAATAAAGATTTCATCTGCTGTGGCCTCAGTCCAGATCACTTTGTTGTGCTGGAGGAGAGGCAGCTTTAGGTGGCGTCAGCAATCGCTACAGTATGAAAAGGAAGGACTCGGGATAATAAAGAAAATGTTTCTGCCTAATCTACAACATGTTATGTAGACACTGTTCTTTTTTACACATCATAAAGGTGTACAGTTTATGTAAATATATGAAAAAATAAAGCAGGCTGCATAAGGTGTTGTCCTCAGAGATAAAAAGTGCTAAAGTGGCCTCTAAGTGCTCAGTTTTATGGGAGATTGCAGGGCGTAGTGATATTAAAAGTGGCCTTTGTTTTTTAATGTAGATAAACCAACTGTGCGTGACCAATACTATAATGTCTCCTGTTTTAGTGGTGCATGATATTACCTAAGTTTAACTAGACCATAAGGTGATTCCACCGCAGTGCAGGCTCTTACAGCTGGAATATTGAAGGCGTCGGCTTATTTTAGCCCACATCCGATGGCTCAGGCCAAGCTCATATAGTCTACATAGCCCAGCTAAGTTGTCACGTATTTGAGATGTTAAAAAAAATTTGTTCCAGATGATTTAATTTCAAAACTTGCACTTTTAATTTGACAGATGGGTTGTACAATTCATATGAGAAACACAGGAAACAAGAGACCTGGTTTATGCACACTAGAAAAAAAGCTTTTGAAGGCCTCTTTTCATTCACTTCATCCATAACGGGAACTAAGTTAATCAATTGTGTTTTCTGCTTTTCACAACAATGTCCTGTGTTTTTGGCTCAAGAACAATAACGTTCATCACTAAAACATCACCATACCCACAGTGAAACATGGTGGTGGTAGCATTATGATTGGGGTTAAATTTCATTTTTAACATGGAAATGGGTATTTTGGCAATGTGAATTAAGTCATAACATTTAAAAGTACTAGACTGCTTTGACCCAAAACCAGGCGTCTGTTGAAAGCCAAAAAAATAAGTAAAAATGTTTTCATTGTTTTATGTTTTATATCACAAAAACGTGGGGTTGTAACAGTAGAAGTGCCTAAAGTTTTAAAAAATAATCTTAAATGTTTTTGAGTTAGAATTTTTTAAAAGTGGGTTTTAAGTCTGATTTAGAGGTTTTAATGGCTTCAGAATGGTGCGATGGTTTGCATTACTACCTCTCAGCATTTAAAGCATTTAGATGCTGTGTGGGTTCTAACCAGATATTCAAGCTTAAACAGTCTGAAAATATTACCTGGTGACTGTAAAAATAAGTGTGTGAATGTGTGGATTTTTGTTTTTTGGGGGGTCCGTGCGATGCACAGGTCCTCCAGAAATTAAAGAAAAATCCTTGGAGACTTAAATCATTGCAGCTTAATGTATTAAACAAGACAGAACATAGTTCAATGTTAAAAACTTATGACCAACTTCTCTGATCTCTGTGCTGTTTCTCCCAATGAGTCAAGATTCACTGGTTCTTTTATGTCTCTTTTTTAAAGAGGTTTGACCCATTCCTGGCTAAATATAACCACTTAGAAAGACATGTAATATACAAAATGTGTTTATGTGGATAATTTGTTGAGAACACTGCCTCTCCCTTGGGCATCCATTAGAGCTTTGGCACATAAAGGAAGTGGTGGGCTTTTCACGCCTGTGTGCACACGCAGCCCTCTCTCCAGAGCCAAAACGGCTCTCTCCATTTTCATGGTTGGATTCCCCACTAGACAGCGATCTTTCCTGGGGCTTTGGGAACAATCAAGGAAGGTGAAGCGATTTCTCAGCATAAGGTGTTTAAAACAGCTGCAGGGTCTTATTTCTGCAAAGTGGAGCTCAGCATAAAACACAACATAAAGTGGTGACATTTGTTACTCCGAGGTCTTCCAAGCCATTTATTAAACGTCCCCGACTGACACCTCGCCTGTCACTACCCTTCTCCTCAGCAGTGTTCAGCAAGCTGACCGTTTTGGACAAGGTAGCCTTTTTAGCTTTAGAATAGCTGAATGAGACGAGGAGGAGAAAATCTGGGGAGATAAAATGTTCTTTTGGCCTCTTCCTCACGGGAGGCCAGCTGACTCTAAAGTGCAAATTTGTTCTTTACTGGTTTCCAAACAAAGCTCTCCATCCATCCATCCATCCATCCATCCATCCATCCATCCATCCATCCATCCATCCATCCATCCATCCATCCATCCATCCATCCATCCATCCATCCATCCATCGTCTAAACCTGTTTATTCATGCCCGTTTCCTAGTGTCTGTCGTCAGTTGTCACTGGGCAAGAGGCACGACTAAGTGATTTTTTTTTCATGCAAGTTTCTAAGAAAAATTATATATTTCTCCAATGAACATGTTATGTTCATGATATTTATGCTTCTTGATATGCAGAATACTTTGAAATTGAAGCTTTTACTAAGCAAGAAATATGTGTGTTCTGTTTTAACTTTATTGATTAGAATAGAGTGTAAGTATCTCCTGTTACCTTATAGAGACAGAGTTTCAAAATGGGCCATCCAGGACAGAAGCATCTTGGACTACGTATTTGTTTTTCTAAATTAGAAAAACAAACAAACAGACAAATCAGATTTTCAATAGATTTATCAAGAAAAGAGAGGGACAGAGAGGAAGTAAACGCCAAAAGGCATGACGTTAACTCGGCTCACATCATAAGTTGACAAACGGGTTGATGTAAGCCATCCACTTAATGCAAATTATTACACATATAAAGTTAAATACATCTTATTCTTTACCAATAACAGCTGATGGCAGCAACCTTCAATGAACTTTTGCCAATGCTACAACCTTTACATAAATTTCAAAAACACAAAAGCATTGTCTGTCATATTTATGTTTCATCATTGCGCCAAAGGGATCAGATAATATCATTTTCATCATTCATTTTGTGGATGTAAAACATCAGTACAAGACAAAAGAAGTTTCTATCTGATGATTTCCGTCTGAACTTGAAGTTGAATCCTCTTACTTGACAGAAGAGGGTCTGGGAGACATCACTTTTAAAGATAATGAAAAAGGAAGCAAAAATCCAGAGGTGAGATTGAAAATTGACCGGAATATAATCTGTGCCTGTCCAAATCCTTTTGTTGCCTTGTTGGCCCCTTTCACTTTATGTTTAACATATGTAGCAACTCTTAAGGAAGGCATAATGTGATAATGACGGCCTCTGTTTGGGTTATTGCAGACTCAAAGTAGCAAGAAAAGCACAGGTGTTTGTTTAGTGTGACATAGGAGATTAAAACAAAAAGAAAAGCAGAAGGATGAAGCGGCGGATGGTTTAAGGGAGGCGGAAAGAAGGGGTTAAGCCTTGAGGAAATTGCCCACACAGCACCTTGCAAACGTAGTTAGACTTTGTGAAGTGGTGTTTCCAAAGCTGACTTTTTTTTTTTTTTTTGGCATCTATTCTTGTCAAAGGACAGATTTGTGGACTGCATGACTCATAGCCGCCATGTTGACAGATTCTCTGCAGCTGAGCTGGTGATCTCTGCAGCTCCTCCAGAGTTACCATGGACCTTTTACTGCTTCTCTAATTAAAACGTTCCTCACACTGCCGGTCGTTTTACATGGAACACTGTCTTAAAAGGTTTGTGGTTGTGAAAGACTCCCTGCACATTACAATGTAAGATGCATGGTATTTTTTTTATTCCATTTTAAACGTCTTTGAAGCTTTATCTCTGACCTCTGCTGTGTTCCTTGTTCTTTGTGGGATATTGTTTGATGCTCACTACTGTTCTCTAACCAAGCCTTCAATAAACAACTAGATTCATCCTGCGGTTAGGTTACACATTGGTGACTTTTAAAACCGCGTATCAATTTCCATCTGACTTACAGTTATGTGCTGCTTTATGTCGAACTGTCGCATTAAAATCTGAATAAAAACATTGAAGTTTGTGATTACAACGTGACAACATGTGAGAAAACGTCATGGGGGTTTGAATACTTAGGGCAGCTACTCCCCAGTTAAAGACGCTTTAAATACGTTTAAGCTTAAGTTCTGAAATTCTTAAATGTAATTTCCGAAAGTGATCCACTAGCAGCTTACAGGCAGGAAATCTTCTCTGGATAATCCATAAAGCAGCGCTTCTGGCTGTGTTGTGTGCTAAACAACAGTAATTCATGTATGCGTGAACCAATGTTTGCCAGTAACTCCAGCGAGCATGTCTGCTGCGATGCGTCACGGCTGTGAGCTAAAACTAGACGGTAGTTATGCGGCATGCTCTAACAATCTGCAGCGCAGTACCAGTGCATGAGAAAAAATGTTAGGTCTCAGGGGCTGAAAATTATAAATTATACATGACACTAAATTACAGGCTGAATTAGCCATGCTGAGTCATTTTACAAAGGCTTCCTCTACACTGAAGCACCAAATCGGCGCTCAAACTGTGCAAAAGCCCAGAGAGAAAATAATATCAAGCATTGTTTGTATGCTAATCCTTGAAATGACATCCATTGTGCTGCTTATGTCGTTCGAGGGATATTTGTCACACTTTTTAGTTAATGCCGTACAGTTGCCGATTATATCCGACGTCACTGAAGTACAAAAAAAATAATTAGCTGGCAAAAAATGAATCCAGCAGCTGGATGATGTGTTTTGTTGGATTTATTTATTTTCAAAATTTTACACTCAGCAGTGTAATCTAAGGAGACCTCAGATTATCCACAACAAGCTGAGAGATGTGACAGAAAAGCTATTAGTGTGAAACTGGCAGTAAAATCCATCAGTGGTGGGCTGGATGACTCAGAAATGCTCATTGAGAAACATTTATTTTTGTGCGCCTGCAGGAAGAATCAGTTAGGCATAGATGTCACAAACACCCCTGCAATAAATCTGCATCTATAGACACTTGTCATTGGCCATGGTACCTCTGATTGTAAACTAGGAATCTTGCAGAGCTGCTGATAATATTTTCACTGTGACTAGTTGTTAGTAATTGTCAATACTGCTGTTGATGCTTTTGGATTTCTAGCGAAACATTGTGTTTCTTTGTGAAAAACTCGTCTGTTTTTTTGCAGAAATCCACTCTTAGCTGACTTTTATTCTCTGGTGCTTCTGAAATAACATTGTAGGTAAAAGCTTTTTACATTCAGAGGATCCCAAAACTCTCTCTCATGAATTATTGTGGCGTAAAACAAAATCAAGATTATTCACAGCATGTCACCCGCTTCTGTTTCACCTATTCTGATGCTCATGCACCCATTGTTGGTGTTTTTGACGGTGGATCAGGATCAGCAGTGACCCTTACTGGTCTGTTTGTTCTGAAACCTTTATATCAGAACCAGCATTAACTTCTCCAGCAATTTTGAGCTACAGTACCTCGTCCTCGCTCTGTCCGTGTGCGTCAATCAACCTTGGCTTCCTGTGACGCTGTTGCAACTTCACAATTGCTCCCCTTTGGACCCTTTTTTTGATACATACTAACCACTGCAGACCTGGAACACTCACAAGAGGCACATTTCTGGAGATAGTCTGACCCAGTTACTGCACCATCACATTTCGGCTCTTGTCAAGCTAGCTCAAAGCCTTATGCACAGGTGTCCTGCTTCTAACACACCACCTATGAGGAGACTTTTACTTGCTGTTGAGACTGTTACACTGACTAACATGTGCCACAATGAAGATATAAGTGGGATTTTTCACACCTGTCTGTTGTCACAAGGATGTGCTTAATTAGCGTAGTTTTATCCTTGTCAAACCCCGTTCTCTCTAGCATACCTTTGTGTGTCTTCTCAGTACTGCTGACGTCTTATTGGACACGTTTAATGGCGACTGCTAGAAGCAGTAAGTTAACACCCGTGGAACAACATTATACGATTCCCATGTGGGTGAAATCAGATCAGCCGGGCGGTGTTTCACGGGTTGCATCAGCACACAGACTATCAGTGGGAGATGGAAAAATTGGATGTTATATGCAAACACGTTGCTAATTGTGTTTGTGTGTCTTTCACAGAACAAAAAGTGCTTCACAAAAGAGGGTAAACGTTAAAACCAGATCATAATACAACATAGTTAAAACCCCCAAAACAAGTTAAATATCGCTAATTAAGATCTCAGGGAAAAGGAACACATTTAAATAACAAGGTTTTTAGAAGCTTTTTTAAACAAGTTGAGAAGAATAATCTCTTGGAAGTACGGGTAGAGGTCTCGAGTTGGAGTAATTGGCTTTAACAAATTAGTAATATACAGTAAGAAAGAAAGTCACTTGACCATTCAGGACCTTTAAAGTCAAATTTAGGATTTTTCACAATGATTTCTAAAATTTGCAGATAATCAGTGCAAAGCAATTAAAACAGAGGTGATGGGAAAGACTGAATTATTAAAGATATAAGGAAGGCAGGTGACACCTGATTAAAACAAAAAAGGAGAAAATAAACCCTAAGAAAAGTGTTAATATATTTAAAAGTTTAAAAGTTTATGCATATATATTTACAGTATGTATGTATATATATATATATATATATATATATATATATATATATATATATATATATATATATATATATATATATATGGGAACTGTGTATTAATACTTTTACACAGCAATGTCACTCATACTATAAATAGAGTAAATATGTTGTCATTACACTTTAAATTCACTGATTACAACCAATAAAAGAGAAATAAGCGAAATTGTATTATTTTAGATAGAAAGAACTAAAAAATAGAAAATAGGGATGTGAAGAACTAAAGGTAATATTTGAGATGGACAGAGTTGGGTAGAGTACACCAAAATTTTACTCGAGTAACAGAAATTACTCAAGTAAGAGTAAAAAAGTATTCAATAAGACTACTCAAATACTGAGTAACTAATCATAACGGCTGATGATTTAATATTTAAAAATGACGTAATCACACAGACAAAAATATAAGGCTATGTGCAAATTTTGGTATTTTAAAGAGAAAAGAGCCACTAAAGACACCAAAGACAAAATAATCACCATTTTTAGTTAAAACAACTATGTTATTTACTCATGAAGTTACTCACAGCAGGTAGAGTAGTGAGAGATTTTACTCAAGTAAGCGCAGCGATACTTGACTTATAATATGGCTCAAGTAAATTGAAAAGCACAGTGCAGTAAAATTACTGCTAAAAGTTGGTCATTTCAAAAAGTTACTGAAATAAATGTAACTCAGTAAATGTAACTTGTGAGAAAGATACAAGATAGAATGGTATGATGTCGCACCGCATTTCTCTGTGTGGTTCTCCAGTCTCCTGTTTACATAGCCGGCCCGGCCGCGCTTGCATGTATGTGCATGTGAACAGCTGCCACTGAGTGCTTAGCCCCTTCCAGCCCTAAAATGATACACATCTTGTGCTCAAATACCACCTAGTGATGAAATATCGCTTAATGCTCCTTTAAGGAGTCAACATAATGGTTGACATTAGGCTTTCTTTCCTGTCTAAAAAGGTTTATATCATCCTTCTAATGTTTGTAACACACTGTTTTGTGTAACACGTAAATTAAGAATTAAGGACATTTGTGTTGGGTCAATTATTTCTTTGACATAACGGGACATTCCGGTGCGACGAAAGCAAGAGCGGCTGAGACCCACAGCCAAACCAACACAAACAAGGCCGCACAGGAGGACACACACATAGCTGCTGCTATCAGATCTGTTTTGTTAGAATCTGCGAATTCTTCTTTGATAGAAGAATAGCCATGACTAGTGTACCTTTGTGTGGTTTCTCATGACGTCTGCTGTTTACATTTTAATGTAATACCGCTATTGGTTTTAGCCAATTTAATTTAATTGGCTAAAAACGACCTTTGGTAGGCGGGCACTAGGAGCGGCTTCGGCCAATCAGATAGTTCTGCTGAAATTCCCTCCTTTCTCCAAACACATTCAAATGGAGGAGTCCGATTGATAATGTGCAGAACTTGAGTGGTACACATTATGAATCTGGCCGGCCATGCTAACGCAACTTTCTTGTCAGTAAATCTCCTAAATCCACTCTGGTCTTATTCATTTCTATTGAGGCCTTCCACTTCTCCTCATAAACATGAATGCTAACACCGAAGCTAACTGCTAAGCTAACCGGTAACCTAACTGTTAAGCTAACTGGCTAGATGAACACTAGAAGTGCGCATGTACAGCCAGCAAGCAGAAACTAACAAGGAATGAGCACACACACTGGCGTTACATGAGCGTGTCAGAATGATTGTCATGTGGGACAACCAGCAGGAACAAGACTGACAAATCCCTGCTAATCGGTGCTAAGAGCAGTGATTGGTTAATGTTTTCACAGGCCTGCAGCTCCCACAGAGATCGCTTTCTAACCTCCTTTTTCTGAATACATAATGTATTGCCTACTGTCAGGATGGAAGGACCATTTTACCCAGTATAACAAGTGTTTCTGAACAGGATTACCAACAATAGCTTTAATACCAGTAGTTTTGGTTTGCACAGGTGTTTTTATAGTTGTGCTGTGGTGCTGTACAATAACTCTTATTGGCTAATAAAGCCTTCACATGAGGCATCAAAGCAAATAAAATCCTCTCCATTAACCTTTGAAAAATCTCTTAAAGAGTATTTGCAGACAGAGAAAGTCAGAGAAAGTAGATTTAGGGCCGCTGTTGGGGACAGGATGATGGAACAGCAAGCTGAGGGAATATATTGAAGAAACAATTTTTGAGCTGAATGAGTCACTGCTCCACTGTCTGGAGCCGTGTCAATAAAGAAAGACTTGTGGATTATCTAGAACTTTTCAAAGGGAATAACCTCTGTTTTATGGTTTTGGCTTTTGATTGTCATTATTGATTCCTTCTAGCAGCTATTTTTATACAGCATGCAATAATAATAATAATATTTTTCGCTATCATTGATACACTCCAATGAAATGTGTTCTCTGCAATTAACCCAGCACCTTTGGTGGTGGTGGGTTGCTACTGTGTGGCACCCAGGGAGCATTCTGGGGCTAAGGGTCTTGCTGAAGGACTCAGAGTGCCAGTCTGCGGGAATTAAACCCAAAACCTCCAGGTGACACACTAAAAGGGAACAAGAAGTTACATTTTCTTGAATTTAGTGCATTTGTCCTTAATTTGAGCGGGCACGTTTAAATGATCAGCCAGTGGATTAATGTTGTTGCGCTTAAAATAGGGACAACTCATTTTTGTCATCTTATTTCAAGTGCAGTATATCTAATTATCTTAATTTAGGGGTAAAAATACTTATTCTATTGGCAGACAATTTTTTACCTGCTCAAATCAAGGACAAATAAACTAATTTCAAGACATTTTACTTACTAGTGGTTTGAGTACAATTGCTCTAACTACTAGGCCACCACTCCCTACAGTAACGCTTTCAAGAACAGGTGCTGTCCCTTATAGATGTGGCATATCTTGTATATTTGGTGCTGGTGGTGAAGCTCGACGAGAACATGCATATTGCTATTTTATACTTTTGGTAAATGTATATTGATTTTGATGCAAAAAACTATCATGAAGAAATATATCGTTGAGGAACGATTACATCAAAATGTCGATTACTTTGACAACCCTATTGGAAAAATAAAAGCATTATTTTATACTGCTTCATTAGACAATATCCATCAATCAGTCAATCCCTGGCTTTTTCTGGGTGCAGTTTGTATCTTCTTCCCTTACATGTATGGCTTGTCTCTGGGTGTTCTGGTTACCTCCTGCAGTTTAAACAATTGCAGGTTCATTTAACTGGAGATTCCTTTTGATATGAAAGTGCATGTGAATGGTTGGTTGTCTTGTGTGCCTTACGTCTTGTCTCCACCTCTTTGCCCACTGACTTCCGATGATAACTCCAACCTGCCGGTCATGTTGAGCAGGATTAAGCACCCATAGAGGATTTTGATATAGTAACCCAGTTTTACTGTTATTCTACACAGTAGTTTGACATTTTTGGCTCTACAAATATTTGATCCACGTCATATTTTAAGGGCGCTGCATATTAACTGTAAGGGATCATATGTTCAGTTTTTGTTTGAGCCAGAGCTGAAATGGTTTTCAGATTTAAACCTTACCAGCTCATGCAGGACCCTGGATTACTCTGGCATACTAAACAAGGCAATCACTCAATCTCCTGGGACAAAAGAAAGGAATCTGGTCATGAAAGCAAAGAAATCCCCTCGGGACCTAAAGTACCTTTAGCCTTAGACACACACTTACACACACACAGGCCCAGTCAAAGGCATCATGTTTCCGCTCTTCTCACTATAAAGTGATACAATCTTTTATTAATGGTCTGGGCTGCCGTGTCGACATGGAGACCATTTTAATGATTAATCTCAAAGGAAAGTGCCCATTGTAAGCTTTGCTCTGCTTTTTTTTCACAAAGATGGATGTCAGAATTATCTTTTTGAGCTTAAGAGATCAACACAGTGTGCTACCTTATTCATGTATTAGTGAGGACATTCATCATAACACATAGACTGATATACAGATAACTTTGTTATGTCTGGATATGTATTAAAATTGTATTTAATTGACGTTAATATCAAGTCCCACCATATCAAAAAGTTTAAAAATGAATAAAATTAGACTAATACTAAAAAACTTTAATTCTGTATTAAAGTTACCCAAGCAATCATCTTTATAAAGGTCAACAAATGTAAATGTAATAAAGCATTCTAAAGATCAAAAAGACAAAGACATTGATTGCTGTAGTTTTTTCTGATGTACAAATAAAGCACCTTTATTAGCTGTATGTCACTTTATGACATACAGCTAATAAAACAAACATGTTTAAAAGCCATCTTTAGTTTTCTAAGACTCAGATGTGTATAAAATCTGTTGTTTCATCAAAATTAAAAAATATATATTTTATCACATAGAACACAGGACATATTTCCAAAATTTCCCCGTGGGCATTTGCAAACTGTAATCTGGCTCTTCTGTTTCTTTTGGAGTAATGGCTTCTTCCTGGCAGAGGAGCCTTTCAGCCCATGTCGGTACCGTACTCCCTTCTATGTGGATAATGACACACTCTTACTGTCATAGTTTGAGTTCCTGCCTTAGTTTTAATTTCTGTTTTTAGGTTATTGTTTTCTATTTTAGCTTGTGTCCTGTTTGAGTTCCATCTTAGGGTCTTGTAATTTATTTTGTGTTTCAGATTGGTTCTTGAACTGTTTTAGTTTAACCTGTTTTCACATGGTAGTTATTCAGTCAGTTCAGTTCCACCTCCAGCCACTTCCCTGATCAGCTCCTTACTTACCAGCTTCTTCACAATGTCTTTTGCCTTTGTTCTTGAGATGGTACGCACATTTTGGACAAAACCCGTCTCCTGCCTGAACAATATGATGGCTTGAAGTATAAACACATGGTGTTTATACTTGCATATAATTCTTTGAACAGATGAACATGGCATCTTCAGGCATTTAGAAATTGCACCCAAGGTTGAACCAGACTTGTGCAAATCCATAATTCTTTTCCTGATGTCTTGGCAGATATCTGTTGACTTTCCAACCATGTTACACAAAGAGTCAGAGTGTTTTGGGTGTGCCTTTAAAAAACACCCACAGGTGTGTCTCAAATCAACTAAGATGTTGTCTATAACCCTGTCAGATGCTTCCAAAGACATCCTCATCTTGATGTTCCCAAATTGTTTAAAGGGATAGAGATCTTAGTGTATGCAAACTTCTGAATATGAAAAAAAGTTATAAATTACTGTCAAAAACTTGTGCTTTTGTCATTATTCTCGCATTTAGCAAATAGCAATAATGTTGGTAATTCTGACAGACCTAAAATAGGTTTGTTAGAATAGTTAGTGGTTCATAAGACTCCATGCTTGACAGAGAGAAAAAAGCTTATGTGTCTTTATATATAGTGTACATGAAATGTCAGGTTTTGGATGCAGAAAAAATAATAAATACATTTTATGTAAAAGTCCATTTGAAATCTAGCCACGTAACAGCCAGTAAATCCTGATGAAATCTGTAATTTGTGAAAATCCCTTTGTGCGCTTTTGTTATGCAATAAAAAAATAAACGTATATCCTCATCTTTGCTTTTAAGAAGGCTTGCTCCTCAGTTCCTTAGGTCTGGTCAGTTAGCAGGCATGTCAGCTCTGTTAGGGATATTACATGAGAGTAATAAGTCTTGAAGTGACAGCGGCAAGCACCCATGAAGCCCCCCCGGTTGCTCTACAGAAAGGTCAGCTACCTCCGGCCGCTGCGCTCCAGTCAGCGTTTGGTCACATATAGTCAGGCCGGTTAAACAACATCCCCAGTATTGACAGCCCTTTGTTCTAATGAAGTGCCTGTTATCTACAGCATGAGTTACAGCAGGGAGGAAAGCGCTGCCTGGGGCCTTTCAGCCACCCATCAGTTTAAACTAACAGAGTGAGAAGCAGAGGAGCAAGACAGATAGCTTTTTCTAATATTTTATTGCTTCTTTTTAAGGAATATCAACTCTAATATCATCATTATGGAACATCCTAGTCGACTGAATGTATTACTGTACAGAAAATATGTAGTTTAAAAAAATAAAATAAAACAATTTCACTAAAAATGTAGCCTAGAAATAGTTGTCAGCTTATCTGACACAGTTGTGTGTTTTTTCAATTTCTGTTAATCAAGGTTTGAATATATTTGAGTTAGGTAACGAGGTTGAAATAAGTTTATGCCTCTCTATGAACATGAAGCATCCGATAAAACAGCTTTTACATTTTACTAATGGCAAACAATCTGAAAATTCAATCTGCAAAATGGCAAAGAGAAGAACTAACCATATTAAAGAAACCCAGAACGAATGTGTTGGGTCTAATTGGGAAAAAAGTTATTAATTGTGGCCTGACGCTTTACACATTGATAAGTATGTGTCACATAAAAAACAAAACAATGAAAATCGCAAAAAAATATATAGCTTACAGATTAGACTTAATATCTAATTGTTTTCCATTTGACTCGATGCAGTCATGTGTCCTGTTTTAGTGAGCCCTATAGGAAAGCAACACTTTGCTAAACACCTTTTAGATTATAATTTGGTGAATAAAATGAACAAATAGTTTTGTTTTACACTATTCTGCCATCATGTTTGGATCGCATTATCAATAGACAGAAAGGCCTTAAAGCATCTAGCTGACTGGTTCCAGTTCAAGATCCTTGAATTCCTCTAGACGTGGCAACCTTTTAATGATCCAGAATCCAAAATATGGGCAAAAACTCCCCAGTGTGGCACTTTTGATCCATCGACTGTCTGGTTGCTTCTCAGATGGATTACTACAACAGAGATCTGAAGAAAAAAATAAGCTCTAGTTTTATTAATTAAAGCTCGAACCATCCTTATCTTTTTTTCAATCTTTCAGAACAATCGTATTGACTTGGTAGCCTAACATTTTTCTTTTCCTGTCCTCTGTTACAGCGGGATGCAAAAGGACAGTATCTGTTTGACCTCATCTGCCACCACCTGAACCTGCTGGAGAAAGACTATTTTGGCATCAGATATGTGGATCCAGACAAGCAGCGGGTGAGCATTTGTGTGAGTTCGAACGTGGCAGAGGCTCATTGGAGGCATTTTTTTTTTATTTTGTTCTTAGGTGCTTTTGTTATGTCCAGGAAGTCTTTTGCAGGAGGGATATGTTTACAATATATATAATTCAAAACAAATACCATGAGCAGCAGTAGCTAATGACCCTTTTTTATTATTCATGTTTTTTCAGGATTGATATTTTTTGGAGTCCTGTAAATCCATTTTTCACAAGTCGTGTTAAATTTTTCCATCAAATATTTGCAAGTTATATGTGTAGATTAATTGTGATGTAGCGCTGTTAAAATCCCAACCAGCCACCAACAAATGAGTTATTCAAGCTCGTAGCTCATTCAAGATCTTAGCTTCACAAAAAACTTCTGTAAAGAGAAGTGGTGAACATTTGAAAACGCAGAAGTTGGATCTGGGACTGACGTCAACCCCGTTCCAGTTTTATGTTTTAAAACCAGCGTGCTTCCTAACAGATGCGATCAGTGATCGGCTGGTAGAAACACAAACTAATGGCAATGTGTTTCTCTCCATTTTGATCTTGAAAACCTTGTAGTCCTGTGAAAGATTTTATGTCATAGAAATTAATAGAAGATAAAATAACCTTTTTTTTTTTGACTGAAGCAAGTAGTTTGTGCAAGACAACCAAAATCGAGGGAGATAACCAGCTTTTCTTGGAAATCTGACTTGATTTTATTCGATAATTTGTTTCAACTCTTATCTTGTTAATTTTAATTTCCATTGTATTGCTGTTTTAAAACGTTGGCCAGTATCGTAGTACTTGTTAAACTTAGTGCTTGCTCAGGTGGTATTTGTTGCAAATATTTCACTGCAGTTGTGTCTGGGGAGTATTAGTTCTCAGCTTGGGCTTTCACCCGAGACACTGAGTTTGCTCCACATATATTAATATAACAGCAAAAGGGTCAACACTGCTCAACACTGATTTGAATCTCTTGGCATATTAGTAGGAATTTTCATAATTTGTAGTAGGAACTAATTGGAATGAATAGGAATAATTGCTTGCACTCATTTGTCGAGTTTGAATAAATTGCAGTAAATAGTCAGCAGCTTGTTCTAAAAGAAGACACTGTAAAACAAAGAGAAGCACCCTGAATCAGTCTTTCAATTAAAAATGTATAAATGTTCACTTTAACCAAATAAGCAGAGATAGATTCTCAGACATCAGCAAAGCTTGGCTTCATATAAACTACACTGCATCTGTTTCTGCTTGTGAATTGTGATTAAAAATGTAAATAGATGTGATTTATTCATGATTCAGACCAAAATGTTCAGGTATTTCTACATGGAGGCATAATTGTTTTGCTTTATGGATGAAATCTTTTAGAAATTCTAGCCTCAGATGACCCACATCTCCAACACCTCTGCTTAGAGCTGTTTAGAGCTATTAAATGAGTTGCTGTGAGTAGGTGGGTTTTGTTGATGGAAAGGTGACTGAGGAGATATATGTTAAAGAGTCATGGTTCCATTTACAGGACGCGGCTCTGACATGGCCACAAAGAGAATGCAATCGTCTGTAGCCGAGTTGATCTCACAGTAGTTTGTATCTTCCACCTAGATATAAGGAAATTCTGTATTGGCTCTGCACATCTGCTAATGATTTATTTAAAAAAAAAACAATTAGATAATCTATATTCTACACAGCTTTACGCTGCCACACTTCACATTCAGCTCTGTTATATCATCACGTGTGGTATGAGCGGCTTTCTCCAGTAAACTGTCAGCAGTAACAGCTGAGCGTCGAGACACTTGAGATCTAAAGTGTTAGCTTAATAACACAATGTGACAATTTTCTACTGCTGAGGTTTGGGAAACTTAATTATTTTCCTTTGATTTTCTTTTTTTATTCCTGATGCAGCACTGGTTGGATTTCACCAAATCAATTTCAAAGCAAATGAAATGTAAGTACCTTCTGTTTTAAGTTTATTTCTTTTTAATTATATAAGCCAACACAGATATGTGAGGATAAGCTTCAGCTCATATTATCTGCATTAAAGTTAAATTACTAAAGAACAGCAGGCGGGTGACTGAAGAATCTCAAAATCTGTGTCCAGTAACATTTGTGTTACTGGACACAGAGTGTGATTCTAAAAAAAATAAATGAAAAATACATTTGACACTGAGGGCTGTAAGTTGTATAAAACTATTAAAGTTGATAGGTTAAATTGAGATTTTCCACATCCTTTGTTAAGTTTTTGATTTGGGCCACTTTCATATGGACTAAGACTACACCAGAGATGAAAATGACCCAGAACCTGCATGGTCCCTGCAGGCTCTTCTAAGGAACTTTCTGGGTGCATCAAGAATGCATTGCACTCTCCTAAATTCATGATGGAGCGGGAGGGTTTCTCAACTGTTTTAAGCATTAACGAAACTTACATTGGAAGATTGCTGAGGTTTATTATGATGGTGGCAGCATGTTTAGATTTTGCGTGGGCCGTGGTTGAAGCCGGTAGCAGCAATAGTAGCTCATACATGACATTCAGCCCACATGTACCTGCAATTATCTGACTGAAAACATGAGGCAGGACTGGTCATTCTGACCTTATGCCAAGGCTACAATCTCGTTACTCCCCGACAACCCATTACCGCCATAGCTGGGCTCGCACCACAGAAAGGAAGTTAATTTAATGCTTTCAGTGGTCAAGCTGCTGTGCACTGGCTTTAACAATAAGATTTCACCAAGGAGCTGAAATGACCAATCAGTGTTCTCCTCAGTATAATAAATGCAGTCCCATAATTGGGTTACTTGCATGTAGAGATCAGTTAGTGATTGTCTTCTAGTGGATTAGGAATCCCTGGTAATTAGACGTGCACACACCTCCGAATTGCATGTTAAGGCTGGTTGCTTGTACACTGAGGGGAGTTTTGGATTTTTTCTGTTTAACTGCAAATATATTTGTTTGTGTTGTCAAAATGAAGGCTGGGTATCATATTTGACAATGAGATGGGAGGAGGAAGATAGCAAGGAGGATTATTAAAAACAGTGGTAATTGGGTTAATAATGTGATTTACAACAGTACACGTTTCAATAAATAACTTAAGGCTTCAAAGCATCAGTGTCATCAGTATAAAATGCAAAATTTTTGGATTTTATGCACATGGTTTCTTCTTATTGTACACACTGAGATATAGTATGAACATTCATGTCTCGTACAAATTGTGTCTTGTAGCCTACTAGTCTACTCAACATGTTTTATTTTCCTTTTTCTTTAACTAGCACAAACTATATTTGTGTTTAATATTTTAACATGTTGGAAATTAACATTTCTTGCAGTCTAGCTTCGTAGTCTGCTCAACTGTCATATTTTAAATTTCTCCATCTTTATTTCTTGCCTGTATTATATCTGCAATGGGTCTCTATATCCATGTGTTGCCTAGGTTTATGTTATTGCATCACTGTGCTGGCACGAAAAGACAATATTCACAGTCAGAGTGTTACGCCAACACATTATCAACCTAAAATGCTGTAGTATAAAATATATCTCAGGGTTGAAGGTGCATGTTCAGCTGAGTCAAACTTGGTGTAAATAAGAATTATATAAATAGGAGGTCATGGTTTTCCACCAGATCCAGGCAGATTGTGTAAATGAACATAGAGGTATGTCAAGCCTTTGATAATAATTTAATAATAATAATAATAACTTTATTTACTAAGCGCTTTCACACAAAGCGTTGAACAGTTACAAGAAGATAAAGAACAAAATAAAACATTACAGATGAAATAAAAAACAATAAAACAACAAAAGGGTCCTGCCAACCTACGATGTTGCAATGTTTTCACCTTTATATAGAGGTTGAAACTAATAGCGGAGGTGCAGAAAAACCCACTTATATTTACAGGAAAATTAGGGTGGTTGTTAGGAAAAATCCAAGTGCAAACTTGATACCACTTGTAGCAGCATTGTGACAAAACGGCTAAGATAGCAGGAGGGAAGATAAACAAACATTCATCTACTACTAAGAGAGCAATAGAATAATGCTTTCATTGACAGAAAATAGGTTTTCCACATTTGCTGTGATCCAGCGACATCTAAAGAGTTTTGGAGGCTCTGAAGACCATAGAGCGTTCATCATCTAGTTTTTTTTTTTTTTTCTCTCCCATTGTCCTGTCTAGCAATGTGGCAATAAGAATTGATGTCTTAATGCCAAATAGAGCTCGACAGATTTTACTTTCCCAAGTGGAGCAATCAGCTTTCGCCATAGTGCTCCGCTTGATTTATGCATGTAAATAGTTTTATTGTGATTCCTGCGGGAAGTATTTCAAATTATGTGGACACTACAATGGGAAAGTAGGAGAGTAAAGGAAGAACAAGAAGAGAAAAAAAAGAGAAGAGGTGAAAGAAGGAAGAGATAAAAGGGAAAGAATGATAAAACGTCTTCATCATCTAGTTTTAAAGCGGTCCTGTTTTAAAGCAGGTGCCAATAATTTTATTTTTTTGGTCAAACTATTTTTTGGTTTTATATTTATTGTCTATGAGAAAAATATAGCATTTTCAAAATACAACATATTTACTGTTATTATGTTATGTAGTTTTTCTTGCCTTTTCCTTGCCTTGCAAATACCATGTGTGATTTTTATTTATTTATTTATTTTTTTTAGCATGTTTAACATTAACATAAATTTTGAGCCCACTTGACAGAAACATAAAAGAAATGATCTTGTTTCCCAGAGCTAGATCTTCCCGCTCGTTTCCCCCTCGTTCCTGCCACCTCTCTGAGCCTTCTCTGTTTGTCTCCTGCAGCTCAGCCTCCGTTCACCATGTGTCTAAGAGTCAAGTTCTACCCTCCTGATCCTGCTGCTCTCAAGGAGGAAATCACTCGGTATGACACGTGGCGGCATTCAGCTGAAAGGAGTTAATAAAAGCTTCTTAAACTAAATTTCCCTCTACAGAGGTAATTTGCATCTGCTCCAGTTTAATGATCAGCAAAGAGATTCTCACAGAGAGACCATTTTCACGTTTAACTGCAGAGCAGATGGTGGTACGAAGTCTTTCGGTCCGGTCAAACCTGATTCTCTTCAAGACATTATTTATAAGCATTTCATAATTAAAATGACTGAGTAGTCGGCTTGAAAACATCACGATAGATTTGACACAGTAGACAGTTTTCAGGAGCTGTGAGGCAGAAAGGAGCGTAAAAGCCTTTCCCAGTAGCTCTCCAAGATAATGGATCGCACATTAAAAGCAACATCAGGCAAAATCTTTCTGTGCAAATGAACACGTTCCTCCAACTTGGTATTTTTATTTATTTTTTTTTCTGAACGTACTTCGCCACAGTACTTAATACCCAAGTTTTGTTGCAGACATGTTGCAAAAAAAAAATTTTTTTTAAAATAGCAGGTTTCCTCCAGAGGATGCTGAGTTCAGCCAGCTGGCGAATGTGTGTCTTCTGTCCACATGTTTTCATTATCCAGCTGAAGAGAGAGGAGTCCACTCTGTTTGAGGCATAATGAGATGCAGTGTGCGCCGCATGTAGACAGTATATAATGAATAGAGTGGATGGAGGAGATAAGGGGCAAGGAGGGCTGATTGAAAGTGTGAAGCGAAAAGAAGAGTGGGAGGGAAGGGGGACAGCATGATGCATGATTATGACACTGGAGAGGTCAGTCCGCCGAGGGGGTGGGGCAATAATCAGCCGCATGCATGGTTTGGGGAGTCGGTTTTGTGTGCCGCAGATCTGAAACACACGTAAATATAAGCAGCTTTTCCAGGAAGCATAGAGATGCTTTATTCTTGAAGATAATTTTACTCCTCTGAAAGAAATTGTAGTTGTTTTCTGACATTTTGGAGTTAACATGTATAGCCTTGTAAATGCTTTCGTCCTCTTTGAACCTTTCCAGATTTTGTCACATTACAACCGCAAATTTAGCATGCCGTTGGTATTTCACGTTGAACACCAACAACAAAGTAGCCATTAGATCTGAACGGTGAGACAACAAAGAAAGCTTGTTAACATAAAAAAAAAAAAAGCATTTCTAAATGTGAACGTGTTAAGTCAAAATTTAGTGAAAATATCTTTAGCGGCAACTACAGCAGCAAGTCTTTTGGGGTGTGTCTTTACCTGCCTTGCCTGTTCATCTTTGCCAATATAGCTTGAAGCTCAATCATATTGGTTGGAGAGCTTCTCTGAACATCTGTTTTCAAGTCCTGTCATAGATTCTCAATTGGACAAATAGTTACAACAGATTCCCCTACCTGAGCTGTGGATCTATGCAGCTCCCCCTGAGGTAATCATTGGCCTCCTGGAAGCTTTGTTGATTAATACTCATTATGCCCGGTCTGGCGGTGTAGGTGGCCAGCCATGCCTGATATATTGGTAATTGTGCTTCGCTCTTTCCTTTGCTGTTTTTGGAGGAATTGAACAGCGTTCAGCAAAATATTCAAAGCTTGGGATTTTAAACGTCCCTGACCTGCTGCTGTGTTCTTTGGTCTTCATTATGCTGTTTATCCACTAATGTCCTCTGACCGACCTCTGAGGCCTCCACAGAGCAGCTGGATTTATTCTGAAACTAAACTAATGTATAAACAGATGGACTCTATTAATTAGGTGACTTCAGTTGATGAAATTGGATTTTATTTAGGACTATCAGAGGAAAGGGGGACTAAATTAGCAAACACATGTAGAAAGCCATGTGGTAATGGAAGGTATGAGTAAAAAGATTGAAGGCAGGAGAAATACGGGTTCATTTTGTATTACTATGTGAGCTTTTAACACACGTCTTCCACAAAAGGATCCACTTTTAAATAGATTTATTCAAAACAGCTATTTAATGCGTTTCCCCATCAAATAGATGTTATCAGCCTTTTGTGGAGGCAACCGAGTGAAGAAACTAGGTCTGCCTGACTGTTTTATTGCCTGAAAACAGATGTTCAGTAATTCCACTGCAGTGTCCTTGCCTCTAAAAATACAGAGAATAATGAGAGTAGGAAATAATAGTCAGCACCACTTGTCATTATCATATTCTCTGATACAAATGTCTCATTAACGTTTATGCTTGAGGAGCTAAGCGGTTGGATGAGTTTGAAACTGTGCCTGGAGGCGGCAAAGAAAAAGCATGGGGAGCATCTCTCTCCTGTAGGGTGTTTCTACTCTCTATTGGTTAAAAACAAAAAAGACACAAGGAAAATAAGCTGAAAATCAAAAGGAAACATTAAAACCACCCTTCAGCATGTGACGTTAATATAGGGATGTGAAATGAATCGAGTTTGCTCCTCTTGTTCTGATTTTTAAATTTTTCTGCGTGAAATGCTTTTTTTTTGACATGTACGTTTGTCCTCTGTAGATACCTGGTCTTCCTGCAGTTGAAGAGAGACCTCTACCACGGTCGTCTCCTGTGCAAAACCTCGGATGCAGCCATGCTGGCTGCCTACATCCTTCAAGGTAAGCGAAAGAGACAGATGGAAATGAGTTGTTCCACTCTCTGCTGCTCACTGCCCTCCGTATTGCGTAGTTTAGCTTGCTGATAAATACTGTCAGCCAAGTAATCTAATTTCCTATGGCACTTTTGGTGGCAGGAAAAAAAAAAAGTTTAAAGGACGTACATGCAGACAATTAGACGTTAAGACATGTAATCATGTTTTCACGCCCAGTTTTTTTTTGTACTAGCTTTCGATCTGGAATGTGTGTGGACTGCAAAATTGGAATTCAAAATAAGTAAAATGTTCTTAAAATCAATGTATTTGTCCTTGATTTGAGCAGGTAAATAAGATGATTTGCCAACGGAATAAGATTTCTGCACTTAAAATAGGAACAAATCATCTCCATCACCTTATTTCAAGTGCGGTATATCCACTGAGCTATATAATACACTGGAGTGCTAATCAGCGTCTGTTTGAACGAGTCGCTTTGAAGCCACCGGCCGCCATATTGGTACTCCCTATTTCCCCCCAGTAACTAGGGAATATGTGCGCTACAGCATCGAATAACGAGGATTTTCTCATGTTCAGGGGGGCTTAAAACTTTTAAAATGTCAAATGTCATATACTTTTATGTTATGTTCTAAAACTATCAAGTACTGAAAAAGTCATGTGCTGAAATATTTTGCATTTTATTCAATTAAATATATATGTTTAACATTTATAAATATATAAATAACAATATACAAAAACATATATTTACATATGTGTATACATATATATACATATATACATATACACATATTTATATATACATATATATATATATATATATAATATATATAACATGTAAAATATTTCAGCACCTAATTTCCTAGTAGTTGATAGTGTTAGTACATCCACTGACTGTAGAATTACCTGTGAAACTGCTTGTTGTTGCAAATAAATCCTGTGGGATTCTGTGAGAGTAGGGAGTAGCAAGATGGCGGCCAGTGACTTCAGTTTTTCGGCAAAATCAGTACTCCAGTTAGAAACGCTCACATGTAGCTGTTTTAAACGGAGAACGGATGCTTTTACTTTGTAATGATGTACGCGGAACCTTTGCACCTTGTCCAAGCAGAACTGCATACACCTTTCTATGTGTACACACACACACACAATACGCATCTCTGTTCATATATGCATTAGGTCAGACTCGGAGATTTCCTTTCTAACTGTAGGATTTTTATTTCTTTGCCGTCAACAGAAGCAGTAAAAGGTTTATTCCATCCCAGTTCCGACTTTCTATAATACATATAATCTAGGCTTAAGTTGCATGTTAATGTGAACGTCTTTATAATTTGTAGCATTAATCATCAGTATTCAGGCCGTCTACTACTTTGTTCGAGCATCCTCTCCTACAATCAATGTAATCATCTCTCCCCCGCCAGATAGTTTTAAACCGAGGTTGTTTGTGTTAAGACCAGCTATATAGCTTATATAGCTCAGTGAGTATATCTAATTATCTTATTTTAGGGGTCAAAATACTCATTCCATTGGCAGGTAATCTTATTTACCTGCTCAAATCAAGGACAAATACACTAACTTTAAGAACATTTTACTAATCTTTAGATCCGGTTTTGGAGTGTGAATTACGTTCTCAGCTGGTGCAATATTTTGCCCACGTCTGGGATCTTGTCAGCTGCACGGCTACAGAAACAAACAACACAGAGTTGACATAAAGTCTGGCACAGCAAGCTTCACAGAAAGCGCCCCGTTCGAGGGGAGGCAAGGCTCCTTTTTCCGAAGACGCGCTGATAAATTAAAGATGGTCTGCCCAGTCAGCTTCTCCTCGCAGAGGGGAAATCAGCGTCAGGGTCAGATGAGGGAGAGTAATGTGGCATGAAGGGCCGCGGATAATCCCGGCCATGTTTAGCCAGCTCCCTGCTGATGTGTGAATGAGTTAACTCTCTCTTCTTCCTCCTTCTGATGCCTCCTCTAGCTGAGATTGGTGATTACGACCCCGGGAAGCATCCTGAAGGTTACAGCTCCAAATTCCAGTTCTTTCCCAAGCACTCGGAGAAGCTTGAGCGCCGGATCGCTGAAATACACAAAACTGAGCTGATGTAAGCGCTGACAGATAAACTGATGTCTGATTCAGATTTCTACAGCTCTCGCTTTTGGGGGGTAAAAAAATTGCTAAACCTCTCTTGAAATGTAAATAATTGACCATAGTATGAGCAACACTTGGTAGATCAGTTATCTATGCAGATAAGGTAAAAAACAAGATCTTCTCAACTATTTTGTATTTCATTTATCTGAGATTACAGATTAGTTGTTTTGTAGAAAGTTATTGTTTGACAGAAGCTTTGATATCGGTGGAGAAGCAAAATTTGGTAGAGCCAGCATGCAAAGTCATGGAGAATCAGAAATAGATGAAATGTTTGAATAATTTCATTCATGCACGATCGGTTCAAAGTATCACTGAATTACTTCACAATTCTAACAACTGAGCCGTATTCTCCATATTATTTTAAGTAAAATGCCGGCTGCAGCAAAGATGAATGAGGCAACATTTTAATGAAAGGGGAGACACAACAGGAATCTTATTGCATCAACCAAGTTAGATGTCGTGAGCCATGAATGCTGCATAGCGTGACACTCTGCTGCCCACTTGTGGTGTTGTCTTTCCTCTGCGGCTGTTCTTAGAGCTCATTAGGAAACTGACATCTGGGCTGTTGCTTCTCCTCAGCGGACAGACTCCTGAAACATCGGAGCGAAATTTCCTGCAGAAAGCACAGATGCTGGAGACATATGGTGTTGATCCACACCCGTGTAAGGTGAGGTCGTACAAATCTTTAGGCGTTTCAGAAGCATTTCAGTCCAAGCTCTGATGTTAAAATGTTGCCACAGGAAGGGCAGAAATAGCTAAAACAGGCCTCTGTGTCAGAAGTGTAAATAAATTACTCCTTGTCTGTTTAAGATACTATGACATAAACTGGCTGTATAGTATCACACTTAATTTTTTGAGGAAATTCCCATTTTAGATTCTGAGTATATATATACGGTGGGGAAAAAAATACTATGCCAAGACTGTTTTTAACACAGTCACTGGTACCATTTAATAAATGAACGTAGCTGAAACATCTCTTAAATCATGCTTTAATTTTGTAGGTCTAATAACTTGATATCACTAATCCAGTCTTAATAACGACCATTGATGCTAGATGCTATCTACTTGCCAAGCAGTAGTTTGGAAGTTATGCAGGAGAAAAGCCTTTTCTGGCCTACGATAACAAATATTAACATGTGAAATTTGTTAAACTCTGCTGGAACTTGAACTGCACACACTGGTCAGTATAGGGGAGGATCTATGATGCTGTGGGCCTGTGTCTCTTCCAAAGGCCATTGGGACCTCGTTAAGTTGTGTGTTAAAAATTAGAAGAACATTTTAAATAAGCTCCTTCCAAAAACAACAAATAGGTAGAAAGGTTATGATGTTGTGCCAAAAAGTGTATTTATTTTAAGGCATTTTACATATATTTACTTGGCTTCCAACAATCTGGTCTGTATGTCTGCTGTTTTTCCTCTCGCCCGATCTAAATCTGATTGTACATCTTAAAATCTGCATTTCAGGATGTGTCAGGGAGCCCCGCTTTTCTCGCCTTCACGCCATTTGGCTTCGTGGTTCTTCAGGGAAACAAGAGAGTTCATTTTCTGAAATGGTGAGAGAAAACATGCATATTTTGTTAGATAGATGTGACATGATATGATAGCGCTCACAAACATTCGTACATCAGTGTGGAGATCTGAAGGGGGCTTTGGGTTTAGTGCCTTGCCCAGGGGAACATTGCCATGTGACAGGGGAGAAGCTGGAATCGGACCTATTCAATTCAATTTTAAATGAAATTTTATTTATATAACGCCAATTCATGAAACATGTCATCTCTAGGTACTTTACAAAGTCAAATTGAGTCAGAATATACAGATTGGTCAAAAAAAAGGAAACCCAGTAGATTGCATCAAGTCTTGACAAGCAGCATTCACTCCTCCTGAAAGAGCGTAAACCCCCTGGGACAGTCGTCTGCATTGTCCATGTCTTTGCAGCAATCCCTCATACTGAACAAGCATGAAGCGACAGTCTACCCACTAATCCACGTGTCATCCATATCTATCATAAAATCATTAGGAAGAAGCACAGAACCTTGCTGCATACCACATGTAACTTTTAGTAATTTAGAAGGTACTTTACTTATGTGACCGTCTCAGTCGTTGTGTCCTTGGACAAGACACTTCACCCGAATTACCTGCTGGCGGTGGTCAGAGGGCCCGGTGGCGCCGATGTATGGCAGCCTCGCTTCTGTCAGTCTGCCCCAGGGCAGCTTCGGCTACTAACAGCTCACCACCGTCAGGGTGTGATTGTGTGTGTGAATGGGTTAATGACTTATTGTGGTGTCAAGCGCTTTGGGGTCGTTGGACTCGACAAAGTGCTTTACAAGTACTGGCCATTTACCTACAGTGTCTTGTGTGAACTAAACACAGCACAACACTATAGAAAACATGGGCAGACCTTCGTTTTAGCTAATCTGACATACTTGCCCTTTGTTTGCTATTTATAATATGATGTGTATTTCAGCTGGTCACAGTCTACAGCCTGTCAATCTGCCTGTACGTGTGTCCAGAGCCAGCGGCTTTTCCATAAGCAGATGGTTGATTAAAGCCGCTAAAGTCGTTGAATATCTTAGTATAGGCCAAGATGAGGCTAAAACCAACAGTTTGTACTTGAGAAAGATTTTATGCATAATTTAAAAGCACATTCAGCGCAATTACTTTCTGTTTGCTTTAACCGATATGATTGCTGTCGCCAATACAAAGGCAGATATAACATGCACTTTGCTGTCTTTTTAATGGCTTAGTTGGTTTGCCTTCAATTGTTCTCTGATTTCTCCCTCATCCTCTGTTCTCGCTTTCTCCCTCTCTGGGGAATATTATCACTAATTTGTTTTGTCAGCTAAACCTTGAGCTCCGTGGCTGTTTATGTGATCTCAAAGTAGTTTTCCATGAATATTTAAAGAGGTTGTGGCTTTCTGTTTCTGCTCGGCTGCTGTGCGTACCCGTGACTGCGCTCGTTCTCCTCGGGACAGGAACGAGGTGACCAAGCTCAAGTTTGAAGCCAAGACTTTCCACATATATGCAAATCAGAAAGAGGTGAGGATGGGAATTCGGTGCTTTCTCTGGAGTGTGGCTATTTTTTTGTCTCAGCTTGTTCATTTGTTCCTTCTCATGTGCAGGACAGAAAGATCATTTTGACGTACTTTGCGCCCACGCCAGAGGCATGCAAGCACCTTTGGAAGTGTGGTGTGGAGAATCAGGCGTTTTACAAGTGAGTCTGCAATTTTTAATATAGTCTTTTACCCTGTTGTTGGTATTGACCTGTCTCCATCCCTGAGCACCGTATGACACAACACAGTCACATCTGTGTACATCCTGAGCTGGTGTTTGTCTCAATCAAATTTCATCATGGTAACACGTAGTGACAATAAAGATTCTTGATTCTTAAAACCCCTTCTCTTTGGGTTGCGAGGTTAGGCTGACGTTTAGTAGGTAAACTGGCCTGGGACTGGGACTCCAAGCACTTCAGTGGTTCTTCTTAGAGATGCCTGTGATGTTTTAGATTTGAGTTACAGCTCAGGACCTTCATGTTCTCCAGCTGACGGAAACTGATTTGCAAAAGCAAATAGTCTGACCTCAGTGGCTGAATGAGGCGTAGCCATGACATTTTTGTTAAAGCTAGGGAAGTTTTCCGGAAGTTTCCCCAAGTCCCTTTTTTTAATAACTGCGCCTTGCTCTTCCGCTCTTCAGGTTTGCGTGAAAAAAAAATTCTCCCAAATCCACTCTGGTTTTATTTCTGGCCTTCCTCTTCTCCTCATAAACAGGAATGCGGTTCGCTTCTTGCGACTCTCAGCCATGTTCAAAGTCTACGGTTAGACCAGCGGAGCTACAACGAATGGCTAACCGCTAAGCTAACCTGAATGAGCGAGCACACTCTGGCGTGGGACAACCAATTGATAAGGCGATTCCCCCGGAACTGGAGGGACACAGGGGATGAAAACAGGAACAAAACTATAACCAATCCCTTCGGCCCGCACGGCAGAGATTGGTTATAGTTTTTACTCGCCTGCAGCTGCCACAGAGAATGATTTTTTTAACCTCCTTTTTCTGAATACGCAATGTATTAACTACTTTCAGGATGGAAGGATGATTTTACCCAGTATAACAAAAACAGTTTCTGGACAGGATTACCAACTCTAGCTTTAATAAACTGTGTAGATGGGTTAAAGGGTACCAGAGAGAACAATAGAGAAGGTGTGGGAGAGTAAAAGAGAGATTAATATCTCACTAACAGTGACAGTAGAAACACACTAAATACTGTATGGAGGTATGCTGGGAGTGCTATGTTATTTGGTCCTAGACACGGCCTTGCTGTGGGTATAATACTATCTACAGTGCACGGTATTATACTTGTTCAAATGGTTCCAGATATTTGTATGAATATATGAATGTTTTGAACTACTGCAAATCAAATCAAAGTAAAATTGAAGCTTACTTCTTTTTCTAGTTCCGCTTTTTTAACCAATGATGACCAATACATACCACTGAAAATGTTATAAATAACATTGTAAAAATGTTAAAAATAATCCATGTTTATTTGTGACAATGTCTCAGATATCCTGCTGAGCAGCCTGTTACAGTGCTATATTGCAATTTTGTTTTCTTGGTTATTATTTTTATCATTTTGGTCTGTTGCTGTCATTTCTATTGTAGAATACATAGAGGTACTGGACATTGTGTGGCCAAGAAATAAAATCACAGCTTGTTCAGACGTGCTTGGCAGTAAAACTCTTTCTGATTCCGAAAAATGTTTTTTTTTTCTACCAATTTCTTCATACTTTGCTACCTGCAAGCAGAGCATAAAGAAGTTATGGGTAGTTTGCTCATCGATTCTTCCTTTTTCTGTCCATCGTTTGAATTTAATCAATTTTTCTTTTCCTTCGGTCAGGCTTGAGAAGTCCAGTCAGGTCCGCACAGTCTCCAGCAGCAACTTGTTCTTCAAGGGCAGCCGTTTCCGCTACAGGTAGAGTACCCAGCAAAGCAGCATGACTGATGACAGGGAGGTGAGGACTCTGAAAAAAAGAACAGCTGGAGGTGGTGGAGTTGGATATAATTATTCCCAGAGGACGTGGCCCCCCTGGCCTTTTGCAAGGCTTCTTCCCAGAGGATGGGGCTGACGCCTCAGAAGAGAGGCGACGTGGAGGTGGAAATGAAGGGGAGCTGATCACACTTTGAAGCTGTTTGATAGTAGTGTATTTGTCTGACCAACATTATCTCTTGGGCAGAGCATGCTTTGTGCTCATTGACCGCAGTGATAGATTTCATGGACAGTGACTGCTCGTGTTTTAATGTATTCGATACTTACCCGCCGTTTCTTTACCTTCAACAGCGGAAGAGTGGCGAAAGAGGTGATGGAGCAAAGTGCCAGAATTAAACGTGAACCTCCTGAAATACACAGGTAGGGTTAGATTTCACATCAGATATTTGGTTGCTGCTGTTGATGGTTTTTTTTTACATCAGTGCCCCCTACTGGTTACATTCTCGTACGACGTTGATATTTATGTATTTCTCTATATTTCTTTTTAACAACAGGGCTGGCCTTGTGCCCAGTAGGAGTTGTCCATCCATCACCCACGGGCCTCGCCTCAGCAGTGTTCCCCGCACACGTCGGAGAGCTGTGCACATATCTATCATGGAGGGTGAGAAAGTAGTTGTTGGGAGAGAAACCCCACGAGCAGCTTCATAGCAAGCCACTCAGCACAATTTACTTTCAAACACGTTCATATTTTTTCAGCATTTTATTTTGTTGTTGCATATTGTCAAGTACCAATTCAGAACCTCATTGTATTTTATTGGGGTTTTATTTTAAGAACAAATGTGGTTAAAGGAGCTATAAGTAAGATAGTTTGTGTAAAATCAACCTAAATCATTTTCATTTGTCACCTGGGATGGAAGTAGCATTCCCTATGAACAGTCGGTCTTCTCCATCAACAATGTCTTAGTTTTTCTCCTTTCAAACCTAGAGGTACGGTCCGGAATTACTTCAGTGCAGTGTGTAGTCCGTGTTTACTTCCTGGTTCCTGAGCCAATCGTACGAGAGTTCCCAGGGTTTCCAAAGCAGAGCGCAGCATTTGATATTTTATCTTGGCAAAAGACCAGTGGTGGGTCTCCATGAAAGGCACCATGTTTGTGTTGTTCTGATTTTATTCACTAGGTGTTATTATTACTTATTGTTCCTTTAAATGTGAAGCATATAAATGTGAAGTGGAAACAAAATGATATAGCCCCATTTACACTACCCTTTTTTTAACCGATCCATGCGGAGTTCGGAGCTTGGATCAGTTAACCGTGCCGATCTTGGTTCTGACAACCATTTACACATCACGGTAGCTAGTAACGATCTACGGTACTACTGCTCTCTAGGGTTGAAGGAGGGACTCAAGCAAATAAAAATGGCAGTGCCCATAACATTCAGGAAGTTATGTTTGGTTATAATTGTAATATTTTGTTGTTTGCGGAGAGTCAGGCAAAGTAGGCAACCTTTGGTGAATTTACTTGACTGAGTCGGCTTTTGGGAAGTGGATAAGACAAAAAATAGTCTAATCAGGGCTTACAGACGCAGGAAACAACAACAGACGCTGAGGTTCATCACACTGCTGAGCAGAATCATCACTGAAAATCGTGTGGCACGGTCGGGAAGCTAGTATTTTTATGAATGTCTGAAACCGCAAAATTATTCAGCTGACTGTAAGGAGATGACGCGGTCTGCTCATGCGCTCTTTGTTATCAGAGAACCGAGCCAGGGAAAAACCGGGCCGAGCCCTACTATCGAACTGGTCTATATTTAGCGCGGATCGGTTGTGTCTGGCACGCTTCAGTTTGCGTTCCATTTACACTCGATAGTTATCTCAGTTACCAAGCTCGGACCGTTCTCGGCACGGTTAAAAAAGGGTCGTGTAAATGGGGCTATAGTTGTCAACATTTTTCCAAATAAAAATCTGGGTGGTGTGCGTATACTTTCCACTTTCTTGTACTCTGAAGTCCAAAAATAAAACCCTATGGGACCAATTGCCATTAGACCTCACCTACTTGTTACATACAGTAGACTCCACCCGTGTGTAATTTAATATCGGCTGTTCTGTGAAGGCCTCAGAGGTTCATTAGGGAACATCAGTGACCAAACCACATCAACCAGACCAAGGAAAGGAGCAGACGGGGTGCTGGGATAAATTACACACCTAATGAGACACGTCTGTCCACCTACACTGACCTCAGGCAGAGCATAAATAAAATGAACAGAGGCTCAGAGGTTAAGAGAACATCAAACCAGAACAACTCTTTGTTGTGCACTCCAGAAATCTGGATCTTATTGAAGGGTGGCAATGTGAAAGCATGATTGGATTTTGCCACAAATCATGTAAGGAACACCAGAAGAAGATGACCTGGTTGGATGAGACCAGCACTGAGTTTTCTGATCTGTGTGTAAAATAGTACAAGTGGAGGGAATTTAACACTGCACACCATGCAGAACACATTATCCTCATCATGAAACATGGCGGTGCCAGCATCACGCTGTGGGGACGCATTTCTTCAGCACGGACAGGGAAGCTGCCAGACTTGATGGGAACATGGATGAAGCTAAATACAGGCTAATACTGGAAGGCAACTTGGTAGAAGATGCAAAAGACTTGAGACAAGGGCAGGACAACAACACAAACATACAGTAATTTATTTGTTGAAACTCATGGGAAACATGTAACCTTTTGCTTCCAATTCATACTTATTTGGGTCCTTTTTTTTTTACATCATATCCTAGTAGGAAACCGTAAAGTTTGTGTTTGCAACGTGACAAAAGGCCGAAACTGTTAAAGCGGTATAAACACTTTTACAAAGCACCGTAAGTTATTTTGTGTAGCTGCCAAGCAAAGTCTCTTGTTGTGACTTTGAGCTAAATTAGAAAGCCACTGGGCCTGTTTTAAGAAAATCCCTCCCCCCCTCTTGAGGGAACCATCCTGAACACTCACGTTCGGCCTGAAACTGGAGCCATTTTGGCGGAGTAGTTGTCAGACGACTGCAGGAGTGAGAGTCACTTTAACTCTGTTCAGCAAAGCTTTAAAGATATTTGTACTTCTGTGTCTCTGTTCTGCCAACACGCTGCCAGCTAAGGTCACCTGCTACAATTCGGTCCAGAACCAACTGGGCTCAGGGTTTCGTGTTTGCTTTCAGGTGAAACAGCGAGACTTGGGTCACAGTCTTTTAACTTTCTGCTTTGTGTACAGTGAGATAGATGGAAGTCAGAGGAAGGTATGAAGGAGAGCAGTAAGCCTTTCCCTCTACACCCTCTGTGTGTGCTGACTGGATGTCTTGGAGGGGTATAAATACTCCAGCTGAAAATAACCAGGGTCTTCTGCTCCATGTATGTCACTGGCCTGGGTGGGGCCAAGCTGGGAGGCTAACGCTGCTGATCGTAGCAGTGCTCGCAGAAGAAGCCACCGTTTGCCCCTCGGCCAGAATCCACAGAGCCATTAACCTGAGGGCCTGGACTTTGGGCAGGGACCATAAAGACAGAACAAGGGCCGTGCGCACGCTGCAGCCATGGTGAAGTGCCTGATCCGCATCACCACCCGGGTGAACGTTCACCTGCGCATGATCAACCACTGCTACCGGGACGTGAAGGTCCGCGTGCTGAGCCTGGGGCCTCGTATGCTGGGCAAGGCCCTGGGCGTCCTGCCCCTCTACCCTGCCCTGATGGGGCAACAGGAGCCCAGCAGGGTCAGTCCTCATCCGGGCACTCCGCTGCCCTGTCCTCAGCCCAGTGGCTCTCCAGGTAAAGCGGGCTCCAAACGTGGGTGTTGGAGACTTCTTCTATTAGCATATTTATGATCGCAAAGAGAAGCAATTCATGCAGTTCCTGTGCCTGTCGGTCATTTGGTGCCTGTTGTTGTTTTAAAGCCAAGCGCAGGATAAAATTATGGGGGAAACTCATAGTTGCCTGCTAAGATTGTTGATTTTTTATTTTTTTTTCCCCTGTTCATGTCCGCAGAGGTTTCGATGTTGGATATAATCCGTCCGGCTTTTCAGACAGTTTAAAGCGATCCTTTAAATGATCTTTTAATTGAATGCTTAAACTTAATCCCCCTCGTTTTACAGTGAAGGTGTAATGTTGCTGCTCTGACCCTGGTGAGAATGTGATACCGTCAGCAAAGTACTCTGCCATGGCTCATCTTTACTGTAGAGCTTCTCTCCCTTACTGTACTGTTTTTCTTTGCTGCAGAATAGATACTTGATCTATAAATCAGAGTTTTTTGCTGAATCTTTGTTGTTCGATCTAGAAGACTTGGAAAAAAAAAAAAAATAGCAAAACAGAGCTGCCCTATATTGTGTGCTCCTGCCCAAGAAAAATGAAATTCAGCAAATTTGAGCACCTTTTTAATTTCATGTTTTCCTTATTCAGCATATTAAGTAACCAGGATTAAAAAAATACTGTATCTCAGAACTACTAACAGATTTTCCACTGCACGGATGTTTGTTCAAGTACCAGTAACTCATACCTTCTGTTACTTTTTATTTTATTTTATTTTACGGAGGCTCTGTTGCTGCTAACGTATCGACATGTTTGGTTTTTATTGCTGCGGGCTGATTTCTTTCACTTGTTATGCTGTTGATTTGACGCGGAGGAAATCATCATCAGACACGGGGCGTCTCCGCTCTGTAGCCGGATTGCTGAATCAACACACACGGGAATCTGAAGCTTCAGAACTACAGTGCTGTTGGTCCATGAACGCCACACGGAGATTACAACACAAATAACCTTTTTTTTTATTTTCACTGTCAGGATTTATGATTTCCTGCATGTTCCTTCTTAATTTGTTCCATTGTTTTGTGTAGCTTCCCATGCTATTTCAGTTCTGTACTCGTTAATTTTTTTAAAATATTACTCTACCTATATCCGGAGTGCCTTTGGGTCCTTAAAAGCAATTTATTCTTTTTGAACTGTCCATAAAGGCCAAATTTATGGACAACTTGTAGCTTTCCTGCCAGCAGATTCCTCCACCTGAGCTGTGGATGTCTGCAGCTCCCCAGCAGTTAACACAGTCCTCCTGGCTGCTCTTCCTGCCCTGCCCATCACTGAATGATTTATTGAATAGTGAGATCTTCTAGATGAGAAGTTAGGCTTTTTTTTAAATAAGCTGACCCTGACAATCACACTTATAAATGAATTTTTAATCAATCTCTGAATCTGGTTCTTTAATCTGGGTAACTCCACTGTTTGATCCATCAAATCTGATTTTATAAGTGCAACAACTATCAATGCCATTACGCACAGGAAATATCAAATATCACGGCTTATTTCCACCAGGCTTTTAAAATGAGTTTGTCTTAATCTTAACTCAGTCAGTAGAGGATGACCTTAGTGGAAGTCATTACCCACTTCACTTATAAGAGTTGCAGCTGGTAAAATACCCCCCCCCCCCCTTTTCTTTGCTGTTTTGTTCCACCAACAGGGATGGGGGCCCTGCAGCTTGGTTGATGGGCTTTTGCTTTACTGTTGGGGGCTCTGTGTGAGTGACTGAATGCCTGTATACAGCTTCAGCACTTGCTTTCTCTGGTTTTTCGGTCTTCCAGTTCATTTCTACAGGTGCGCAGCGGGGCTCTTTTACCTGTGCGGGGTGCACCCCTGGTGGGGGGGACTCGGGTTCTGGGCTCTGTTGGCTCTGGGTGGCTGTCTGGAGCGGGGGTGGATGTCTTTGTGCCCCCTGTGCCTCTCCTCTGGCTAGGATGGCTTCCTCTGTGTTCCCCTAATGCTTTTTGGTCACGGGACCCTTCGGCTGTCTCTGTGGTGGGGGGGATTTCTGGGTCATTGTGGCCCCAGGGGTTTGTTTGGGGCTTTGTTAGTTTGCATGCGTGCCCTGTTTGCTTGGTGTTGATGCGGCCCTCCTGCGTCCCCGGATACCTACTGTGCATCGTGAACAGATGAACCTCCTTTTCTCTTTCTCTTAGATGGGTGCATGTGCACACGCACAGCTACGCATAGATCACAACGCTTATGACGCGCAAACACTTATTTACCCATGATGACACAAAGGTATACTTGTGAACACGGTTTTATAACATTTTAGCTTATTATACAGAATGTCCGAGTGACCATTGTTTTCAGTTTTATATCTGTTATTGTTAATGTCTGAGGAGTATTGATATTGTATTGATCTTCAGCTTAATGTTGCTCATAGTTCTTTTTTTTTTGGTCATTTTCTTGTATGTGTTGTGTTATTTTGGTGTTGTCTGGTTTTTCTTCTACCCCGCTGTCTTTCCATTCTCTCTTTCTATCCCTGCATGGCCCATCCCAATGTCGCCCCAGCAACTATTTTAAACTAACCTTTAGTAGAGCGAAATCTGTTGAGGCAATGGGAATGCCTACAGACATACTGTACTAAATGCCCAGTAGGCCAGAGGCACTGCAAAAACGGACTTAAAATAAGTAAAATGTTCTTAAAATTTGTGTATTTGTCCTTGATTTGAGCTGGTAAATAAGATGATCCGCCAATGGAATGAGATTTTTGCACTTAAAATAGGAACAACTCATCTCCATCATCTTATTTCAAGTGCAGGATGTCTAATTATCTCTTCTTAGGGGTAAAAATACTCATTCCATTGGCGAATAATCTTATTTACCTGTAAGAACAAATACACTAACTGTAAGAACATTTTACTTATTTTTAGATCAAGTTTTTTGCAGTGGGACAGGCACAAAAAAAATAAATAAATCATAGATGGGGCTCCTTTTCATGCTTACAAATCAATCTTTAGTACCTAATGCTACCATTTTGTCACGCTCTGTCTTTTTCCTCCTTTCCCCAGGTCTGGAGTCCTTACGTGACAGTGCCCACTCTACACCGGTGCGCTCTGTGTCCCACGGAGAGTCTTTTATACCCCGGTACCGCGGCCATGCCGCAGATTCCAGCGAGGGGATGGCGGTCATCTCGGACGAGGCCTACAGTCCTTCTGACAGCGTCCTTCCCACGCCGGTGGCCGAACACAGCACAGACACGGGCGTCTTGCGGCAAATCAACGGCGCGCCCTGCAGCATCGAGGAGGAAAAGGAGTCGGAGGCGGGCACCCCGATGCGCGGGGATGATTCTGAGGAGGGCGCGGCGGCGGACTCGGCCCTGAGCGAGGTGGAACAGGTGAATAAGTTTGTCTTGAGTGTCCTCCGCCTGCTCCTCGTCACCATCGGACTCCTTTTCGTCTTGCTCCTCCTCCTCATCATCCTCACCGAGTCAGACCTCGACATCGCGTTTTTAAGCGACATCCGCCAGACCCCCGAGTTCGAACAGTTCCATTACGAGTACTTTTGTCCCCTCAGGCGGTGGTTCGCCTGCAAGCTCCGCTGGGTGGGTGGGTTGCTCATTAACGACTGAGGGTGCAGTCGTGGCATCGAAAAAAAAAGCCCGTTCGGGGGGACGTGAGAAGATGGTTAGGAGTCTGGAATTATGAAGGACAGCCTCATCCGAACCAAGAACCCAGCTTCCTTCATCTTCTTCTTGCGTAAAAACTCGGACCTCTCTTCCTAACTCTAAGCCAGGATCTCCCTCCCCCCCCACACCTCAGCCTTCAGTTGCACCCCCCCTCCTGCTACCATTTTATTTATTTTTATTCTTAGCAAAGCCTGAAGACTTTTTTTTGTTGCCTTTTTTAAAGTCATTTCAGGAACTTTATTTTTACAAATAACACAAAAGGAAAAAAAATGAAATCATGAAAATCAGTAACCGAGGAACCCGAAATTGATGTCTCCGTGGAATGGAAACGTGTTGATCTTTTATTTTTCTTGGAGCAGATTTGCATTGCCTCTAGTTATTCATTTGTATCAAACACACACTGGGCCTTGAAAGGCTAACTACCCTGTTTAAATGTATGGTTTGTATGATGTTAAAAACAAGTTAGACCATAAAAAAAAAAAAATAATGGAAAGAGTTTAATGACCTTTAATGTGATATTTATCCTGCATCCTTTAACTAGAAAATAAATCTGTTAGGAACAAGAATGTTAAAAATAAAGAGATAAGGCACAATAAACTCTTTGCAAACGTGTGCCTACCATTAAACTAATACTCTGTTGAAGGAGCTTTTGTCTCAATTTCAGCACTCAGTCAACGAAAAAAAGGTACAATGGTAATTGTTCAAGGAGGCAGCAGAAATGGTGCCAGCAACCCCGAAAGGCGCTGCAGGAAAATCTGCAAAGTGCTGTCTGGGTTCCACATGTGACAACAACCCATTATAGTCTCCATATGTCTGGATTTACGTCTAAGGTTGCAAAACTAAGGCTTTTTTTTTTTCTCAAAAGAAAATATCCCATTATGAAACATGGTGGTGGCAGCATCATGGTGTGGAGTTATTTTTCTTCAGGGGGAACTCCGGGGGGTTTCACTAGCTGATCCAAATTCCTTTCGGTTTTGCCTCAAAACCTTCAGGAGTCTGCGAGAAACTTAAACATGAAAAGAAATACCAAAAAACTAAAAAAACAAAGCAACTGGAGTTGTTTTCCGCAGTTGAAGATGTTTCGCTCCCTCTCCAGGACGCTTTCTCAATTCAAAAAGTCTGGAGTAATGTGGAGTACCAAGCTTTATACTACTGCCCAACAAAGGCCTTGTAATGGCTTAGATAACATGCAAATACAACCGAAACAGGTCTACCCCTTAGTTTCGGTTGAATTTGCATGTTGTCTAAGCCATTACAAGGCCTTTGTTGGGCAGTAGTATAAAGCTTGGTACTCCACATTACTCCAGACTTTTTGAATTGAGGGAACGAAACGTCTTCAACTGCGGAAAACAAGTCCAGTTGCTTTGTTTTTTACTTTTTTTTGGAATGACCATGACCTGGATGACTGAGAATCTTCACCAGCATGAAAAGAAATAAACGTTTTCAGGAACACAGCATGCATCCGAATGAACACAAGAATGCTCTTTTTAAAGGAAAAGTAAAGTTTTAGAGTCAAACGGCAGCTGACAAAGTCTTTGGGGGTCATCTGAAGAAAGCTAAGAACAGGAGGTTTCATGAGAATCTGCAGCAGTTAGTAAGGTGCAATGTTTGAAATATTCAACATGTGGTACACTTATAGATCCTTACAAATGAGGACTGAATGCTGAAACTGAAGTAAAATATGGTTCTGAAATGTATTAGTTTATGGTTGTACACGTTTCTGCAAGTATTGCCGTTTTTTTTCTCTCCCCCCTAACAGATTTACTTTTTCAGTTAAATTATACAGGAAGTAATACATAGCGCAACATATTTATATCAAAGAACCATTTTCATCATGTTTGTGTAAACGTTTGAGAGTCGGTGTATGTAAAGAAGAGAAGAAGAGGAGGAAATGAATGTCAGTCGAAGAAGTTGATTGGTCTACAAGAGATGCGGGCGAGTTAAGAGTCCGAAAAGGCAGTAAGGACTGATGAAACAGAAGACAGGGTGATTACCAAATGCCTTTTTTTGAAAACATATTTATGACTGTTTGGGGGAGTTAGTTATGTCTTATGTTGAAAATCTACATCCAGTGTTATAAGAGATCAGCTGACGGGAGATGAAAGTCGTTTCTCTGCTATTTTCTAAGAATCCAGTGAAATAAAGCAGCAGTGCCATGTGGCCCAGAAGTGTCCGATGCAGATAGGGGAATTCCTCACTACTTTGCATAGATTGATTTTAATAACGAAGTTCTTTGAATGTGCTGATTTCGTCAGTTTTCCTAGATTTTTTTCTTTTTCATCGAATTGAAATTCAATGAATTTCAGTCGCTTTTCATTTTCTGAAGAGTTTTTGATCTATTTTGGTTTCAGCCTTGCTCTACAGTTTCTGTATTATACTATAATATTACACCTGCTAGAACAAGAGCAATGATGTACATTTTTGTACAAAATAGTTTGTTTCCTATTATATATCGACAGTTTTTTTTCCCATGTATATTTTACCAGAACTGAAATGTTATTTTGTTATTGAAGATTAAATTATACCTTTTTTAGTGCGGCGTTTTCAAGTGAGGTCAGACGCGTTTATGGAAACGTGGAAGGGGTTGAAAAAAACATATGGAACGGGGCTTTCGTCCAGATTCAGCTCACCAGTTATCACATCTCTCCTCATTTTTTTACCAGCAGTCAGTCTAAAGTCTGCGTTGCACTCGCAGTTCTTACTGATTACTAACGGCATTTTGCTCACGTCGAATACGATCTGGATGAATCCATACAGTGGTGCAGATCATCCAAAAATAAGTTTTTAACTGTTGTAACTTAACCTCCAGTTATGTAACTCGACATAAGAGATACAGCACCCTCAACACTTCCTGGCATTTCTGGTAAACACGTGTAAAAAGCCTTAAAATAGATTAGTCTTTTATTACAGTAACACAAGCTCAGACTGAAAACTTCTGAAAACTTTTAATTTGTCTGAATTTCCTCAGTGACGTGAAAATCACAAGTTAACAAACAACTGGGCTTAACTAAGTCACTGCTGTAGAGCCCATTTCGCCAGTAAGACAGCACCTGGTCTTTTCCTATCACATTTCACAGGGTTGGAGCATACAGAGTGGGGGACTTTTTAAAAATCTGTCTTTGCCCAGTCTCATCCAGACTCCCGGCTCCACTTTCCTGCACTCCTCTCATCAACTCGCCCGTTACGTTTCCTATGATACCTCGGTCATTGGAATGAAATGGTCAAAGGAGAAGGTTGGTTTCATGTTTTCTGAACCATTTCTGTCCTGATTTGGTAAATATTTGGCATTGCGTGTTTGCCGAAAGGCCCCAAAACGACCTAGTTTCAGCTGTCTGGCCGAGATCATCATATTGTTACTTAAAAAGCTCCTGGCATTTCAAAAAGTTCACGGCGCGACAAGGTTTCTTCAGCCTTTGGAAGAGAAACCAGAACCACAGATCCACCCACCATACTTAGCAGTGGGCATATGGTGCCGTGGGTCAATTTTTATTTTAAAGCCCCGGGAGCCTTGTGAGAGTAGATGACACAATGAACTCGTTGAAATACGAGATATGCTAAGCTGAAATAGAGCTTAGCATATATTATAGGCGGTCTCCAATGGTTTCTCCAGATGTTATCCAACAACCTTGGCTAACTTGATTAAGGACGTTGGTCTTTACTGTCGTTCTCCAACATTTAGTCATCCTCCTAATAGTGTGTGCTGGCGAAGTAAACTCCTCTTCCAGTGTTGTGGATAGTGGTTAAAAGAAATTGCCGCCTTTGTCGTATTTATCCCCTACATGAATAATAGGCCATGGATTACTAATTGCAGTTAAAAAAAAAAAAAGTAAAGTATGTCTTGATTGCCTTTAATTATGGTACAACAATAAAAGAGCAATTTATTTTAAGGTCTGTTACGAGTGTCGATCGGGACTGCACATATGTGTAGAGGGTGCCGTGACTGCAAGTCTGATTGACTGCATCAACAGACCTTAAAACAGAAAATGTCTGCGACAAGATGTTAGACAAGGCTAGGATCGGTGTGATTAGTTAAATGTTGATTAAAATATAATAAATTGCCAGCTGCTTTCTCGAATATTGGCAGGTTTGTGTGCTCCAGCTTGAACATTTTCATTCTCTTGCTAATGAAATAAATCTAAAAAGGAGAAGGGAGCCTTTGTGTTTGAGTTGAGCTGTCGGCTCTCCTGCCTCTAGGGCAGCAATAACAGTCACGGCTGCTAGATGGTGGGTCAATTATGACACAATTTGGAAAAAAAAGAAAAAAAAACTATGTGGGAGCAGCAACAAGAAGTTGATAGTTGTGCGTGGGAAATTGGAGCACATTAGACACGACTGAAGGGAAAATAGTACAAAAGGCTGATTTGAAACATAGTTTTGCAATAGCAGGCACTTTGTCCTTTGCTGTTCGTGTAACGACTCGACAGGGTTCTCTCTTTTTTTTTAAACCTCCCTGCAGCTGCACCTCCTCTGAAGGCCCGGTGGTGCTACTTTTCTGTCTGCTCTGGTGTAACCCGAGCCCATCAGTCCCTGGTGAAGTTGTAGTCCTGATTGGGGGGGGGGGGGGGGGGGGGGAGGGTAGCATGCTCTTTGGCGGTGTGGCTGGATCCACTCCTGTAGCTCAATAATCTGGTGGTAATCACTGGTGCAGGCGACAAAATGTCAAACCAACAGAGCTACACTAGCAGGCAACCTGTCATCCTCTTCATGTGGGAGCTTTTTTTTTTATTATTATAATTGTCATTTTCATATAATTAAGTCGATGCAACGATAAAGCACACTTTTCAGAACAACAAGCGAAGGAGGTTTGTTTTTACTTTTGTTTATACACCCATGCATTGTATTTATTGCTCTTTTATGAAGGTCAAAAAGTGCCACCATTCAATAAATAAAGACTTGCTCAAATGCGTCATAATCTATTCAAAATTCAAGACGTCATCTAATAAAAAAATAATTGTTTACATTTTGTTAGTTATAGAAAGCATTTCAGTGTAATATGTTTAGATTTTCTGCTCACCTTGCTCTGCTATGTCAAAGACCAGAGCTAACACGGCTCTGGCCAATACAATTGGTCAGAACTAGACCTGCTGAACCAATTAGATGCCGATCCAAGTACGAATGAGGAGCTGCAGTGACAGTTTAAATTGTTCTGTGCCGCAGGGAAGCGCAGTCACAAAGAAATTCGTCAATTCCATGGTATTCAAATAGTAGAACCTCTTAAAGAACCTCACATTTAATTTCGCATTAAATCTTCTCAGATGCAAAATTTTTTTTTTCATTAGATAATGTAAAAATCAGTAGAGATTTAAACATTTATTTATTACCTCGTGGCACTTTTTGCGTTCCATGCTTCTTCGCCCCCGCCATGTTGCTGTTGTTGAACGTTTATTTCAAGTCTGCGTAGGTGTTTTATTGACATCTATCAGCGTTATGTAGCTTTCAGTGGTCTCTCTCTAAACATGCAACATTTTTTTTTTTTTTAATGGGCAGCATCATTCTAGGAGCAATAAGCAGCTGTAAGAGCACAGGGTCGGGGTGCACGGGTTTGTGGTTAGGAATGCATTAAATGATTTTCATAATGTCTATTTCTTTAAATAAGCACATACAAATCTGCTGCTGGGTTTACTGACAATGACCTACTACAACGTTACTGAACTGAGTAAGATAGCATTTTGTAACACGGCTTGAGTTTTTTTTTATTCCGCTGTCTTTTTTTCTTCCTGGTTTATCAATTGACATGTTGTTCCTTGTGCCTGGATCCTACAATAACCAAAGTGGCAGAAATTAGGGAACAGAGTCGCTTTTAGCAAAAGATCTCCGCGTCTTTTAGTTTCATGGTATAAAAGGGACAGTGTCTGAAAATACTGATTATATAAACTTAGGTCGGTTTGCATTCAACATTTGTATTTTATGTTTACATGTATTTTTTTTTTATGTTTTGATTTTTTGGACAGGTGGCTATAAGGTTTGGTCAGATGGGCAACTGTAATAAATACCTTTTGTCTGATTTTATAAAACAAATAAGATCAGTACTTGAAGCAGACTTTTACATGTGTTTTGCACTGAAAGGTTAAGTATTGATTTCACTTTTAACTGTTGAAATATAAAAAAAATGACATTTAGTTTTTTTCTTACACCATTTCAGGCACATAAACAGAGGTTCAACTTCTTCTTTTTTTTTTTTTTTTAAAGACAGTATGCAGAACAAATCAACTTATTAATTTTAACCAAATGTTCATATTTAATCCTGGCAAGCCATGGTGCACAACACAATTAATGAAACTTGCCATGACCACCCAGCTCTGCTTTCTGCTCCTCTGTCACGTCCCAGCACACAAACCCCCATGAAACAGCGCATACATGTCAGGTGTTTGTGCACTCCTGTGTCTGGTGGTGTATTTTGTAGTTTTCCTTGTTTTTTTCCCCTCCTTCGATTGGAAATTGCTGTTTAAATTACGTTATATACCTTAAAAAAAATGTAAATCTCATATAAACCCATGTGCCAAATCCAGTTCTTGTTTCGTCTGATCCATTCCAAACCCATGTTTGTACTGTAGGCAAGCTTCTGTACAAGTCAGTATAAAATATTGTTTCTCTCCAATAGTCCCCTGTATCTGGTGCCATTAAAGGAAACTATTCAAACTTGAAATAAACATTAAATAATAAAAAACAAACAAAAAAAATGACGTGTCTGTCGCTGTGGTTTCTGTAAGCACAGTTCTCTTTTCTGCAAGCAAATAAATGCAGCTTGGAGAAATAATCATACAAAATCTTTATTATAAAAAAAAAACAAAAAAACAAAAAAAACAAGATCAGCAGAACTCCAGTTACTGAGGTCTAACTCTTTACATGCCACATCAATTTACAACATATATATATATATACACACACCTTTTCATATCTGTACATGAAGTACAATACTTACAGTGAAAAGATGTTACAAAACATTGATGAGGCAGAGATTCAAGCAGATTTTAGCTCATGTAAGAAAAGGTTGACTTTAAAAAGGGTCGCTGGTTGCTCTGAGGCATAGGGACAGACATGAATCCTGGTCTCCTGCCCCCTGGTGCAGCTCCTGCAGAGCTTGCGGACCCTCGACCTGCACTTTGGGAGCCCCCCCTGGAGCCGGAAGATGAGGACTTATTGTTGCTGTATCCACGGCTAAAACGACAAAAGAAAAAAAATAAATAAAAAAGGTATCAGAAGAGGAAACTCAGCACCGTCCACCCACCAAACTACAGGTACTTCTGTTTTTGCTTTTTTGGTCACAGTTAAAATGTTTAAATAATCATCAAATAATAAAACAGAGACTTTTTGCATTTCATTCATTAATGTATTGTGAATGGGAAAAGATTTATATTTGTGAAATATGTAATTAATTAAGTTTCTGTATAACCGGAAACATGACCTTTTACCTAATGGTGGCACATGACGGCTCCGTGCTTATGGCAAGCCGTTTTAACATAAATTCGGTTTTACCGCCCTTACATTCGAGATATCTCAAATTGTTTTATGACTAGACGTTTTAGCAATTTAAGATATCTGTAATTGTATTTTGACTAGTCAAAATACCTATTCCAGATATCTCTAATTACATTCTGACTAGTCGAAATGACATCAGATTTTCCATTGAATTGTATGGAAACGTCAATTCAAGATATCTCGAATGAATTACTGACTATCTGAAATACCCATTTCAGATATCTACAATTAAATTACGACTAGTCAAAATTACAATTCAAGATATCTTAAATTTAGTTTTGACTAGTCATAATTCCAATTAAAGATATGTCAAATGCCACCATAATTCAAGATATCTTAAATGTATTTTTGGATAGGTGAAATGTAGTTTTGTATGGCAAGCCGTTTTAACATAAATTCGGTTTTATCGCCCTTACGTTCGAGATATCTCAAATTGTTTTATGACTAGACGTTTTAGCAATTTAAGATATCTCTAATTGTATTTTGACTAGTCAAAATACCTATTCGAGATATCTCTAATTACATTCTGACTAGTCGAAATTACATCAGATTTTCCATTGAGTTGTATGGAGACGTCAATTCAAGATATCTCGAATGAATTACTGACTATCTGAAATACCCATTTCAGATATCTACAATTAAATTACGACTAGTCAAAATTACAATTCAAGATATCTTAAATTGAGTTTTGACTACTCATAATTCTAATTAAAGATATCTCAAATGCCACCATAATTCAAGATATCTTAAATGTATTTTTGGATAGGCGAAATGCAGTTTTGACTAGTAAAAAATAAATTTAAGATATCTTGAATTGTAATTTTGACTAGTCAAAATTCCTTTTAAGATATCTTGAATTGTAATTTTGACTAGTCAAAATTCCTTTTAAGATATCTCTAAATGAATTAGAGATATCTTGAATTATTCAGCTTTTCCATTTAAGATATCTTAAATTGACATTCTGACTAGTCAAAATGACGTTACTGATATCTTGAATTACGAAACGGCTTGCCATATTTCATCACACAGGAACCGGAGGCGTGCGCTTTTGTTTTCAGAGAAGCTAAAGGAGGGTGCTGTAATGCTTTGTGCTGTCTCGCATGTCAAAATCAAGAGCTAGCTGGCTTTACCATAATTCCCAAGAGGCAGATGCTTTACCACAGTATAAAAACTGCATCTGGTTATTAACTGAACTGGCCCGGTCTGAGGAATATTCCTTATTTCCAGCTTGGACATGAGTCGACAGTAGCGCTTTCAGCTAGCCGTTTTTCAGTGCATTGTGTGCGTCGGCAGCAAGTAAATCCGAAATTCATTGCAAATTTCATAAGCATTCTTCAAGTATACTATTTTCGCCCTCTCTGCATATCCCATACTTAAAAAGCTCTTTCTATATTGTGGCATTTTCTTACAATTTTGTCGAAAACAGCCAGCGCCATTGAATGTTCAGGCAGTTTTGGGCAGCTTACAGCCAATAAGGGGCTTACACGCAATGTCTTATTTCAGATATCTTAAATTGTAATTCTGACTAGTCATAATTACGTTCGAGATATCTTAAATTACATCTACGGATGTGTGACGCTTTCAATGACGAATCCGGTGACGTAATTTGAGATATCTTGAAAGGAATTTTGACTAGTCAAAATGTAATTGAAGATATCTTGAATTATTATTCTTCCTAGTCAGAATGTAAATAAAGATATCTTAAATTACCATTCCGGATAGTCAAAATGTAGTTTTGTCTAGTCAAAATGCAATTTAAGATATCTGGAATGTAATTAGGGATAGTCAGACGAAACCGAATTTATGTTAAAACGGCTTGCCATACCGTGCTTCCTTTAACGTCACTCGATGTTGGCAATAACGTACGATTATTATTTGGGTAACGTATCTGTTAACACCGGTTGGGTAAGACGGCGCCCAATGCCAGACATGCCGTCAAGAGTAGGGCCGGGTATCGATTGTGGCTCTACGGTTCCCCACGAGTGAATGCTGCTTGTCGGGACTTTGATGCAATCAACTGGTTTCCTTATATAGGACATTTTTGACCAATCTGTATAATCTGACCCAATCTGTATAATATGATTGAACTTGATTTTGTAAAGTGCCTTGAGATGACATGTTTCATGATTTGGCGCTATATAGATAAAATTGAATTGAATTGAATTGATTCACATTTCAACAATCGATTTGATTCCAATTCTTAGGATTTTGAATCTACTCTTAAATTCGATCTGACCTCACATTAATTGCTGGTATTACATTTTTTTTTTAAGATGTTACATGGATTTCATGACTGTGTAGTTATGCAACATATTGATACTAGTAACATATTAACATTCAACAGCAACTTAATAAAGTAATGGTAGTTAATGGTGGCTGTAAGGACCAAGGCCTCTCCCTGAAAGTTGAGACAACTGCTTTCACAAACATGCTGTGGGGCAGAAAACCCAAATAGATCCTGGGTAGAAAAGAGAGGATGCCAGAGATATCTACAGCTGCTGTTTGGACACTAACCTGGAGAATTATTCAAAAAAAGAAGTTAAAAATTCACCTCCCGGAGTTGAGTGTTGTTTTTTTTTTTTTAATCGACCTTTAGTTACATGAATTGATCTTTAGGAATTAGAATTAGAATCAATTCAGAATTGGAAAATATTTTTTTCTTTTTTTTAAACAACCCAAGTCAAGAGTGTTCGCAGGTTTACTGAAAGGCACTGCAGAGGGTCAGGCTCGGTCCGGCATTATTTACAATTAATTTATTATTTAAGCAAACCGGATTATGGTAGTCCTGAGATACTGCCGCTAGATGAGATCAGTCCAACATTCAAACATGGCGGTGGTAGCCAGATTATGAGGAGCGCACAAAGGCCCAGGTTGGTCTGGATAGCTTTTTTTCCTTGACTAAAAATGAAACTAGCATTTTAATCTACTTTCTGTATTTAAGTGGGTCATCTTGGTGAAACAATAACATTTGTCTGATGATCTGAAGCAACAAGGTAATGGAAAACAAGACTGGATGTACCCTCTAGAAGAGTAGCCTTGGTTGCCGTATCCTTTTCTCTTCTTTGAATACTTGAAGAATGGAGCTTTCTTCCTCTTCCGGCCCGCAGCGGACTGGTTGGAGAAATAGGTGGAAGACTCTGTGTCGTCATCTTCTGGGCATCTTGGGTCTATCCAGCCATCTCCAGTACTTTCAGTCTGCTCGTCCACTATAGAGACAAACTTCATCACAACACTGTATAACACACACACGCAAGAATAAGGTGCGTGTCCCCCTACCGGGTAGCTGCCATTCGGAGTATTTCTGAAGCACTTTAATGACTTCAGCTCCATACTTTTCCAGTTTGTCCTCCGTCACACCGTCGATTTGCAGGAGGACTTCAGGATCGGAGGAAAGTCTCTCTGGGGGTTGGAAGGCAGTAAAGTGTTAGAAAACAACGCATTCAGTGCAGATCCAACTGTCTGGTGCACACTTTCAGAAATTACCAGCTATTTTCTTCACGGTGGCGGTGGAGAAGATATTGTAATAGTGAATGCCAAATGCTTTGCCCAGCTGCTTGCACAGATCTATCAGCTCCTTCAGACACTGCTGAACCATGGCCTCTCTCTTGGAGACGCTCTTGGAGACAGAAGCTTTTTGCTTCCTGACGCTGGACGCGCTCTCCGTTTCGTAGAACTCCACCTGGATGTGACAAATATTTAAAAAAAAAGGTTATACTCCGGCGTCACGCTGCCCTAACTCTGAAAAGACCGTTTGAGCCGCTGAGTAAATCAGGTTTAGCAATTATGTAAAATGAAACCGTTTTTACTGAAATCTAGTGATTTCTTGTAGACCAACTATGTTTCTAACATATAATCAACTGGAGAAAACAAATATTTTAGAGACAAAAGGTTCTGGAAGTATGAAACCTAAAATTAATCTCAAGGAGCATTTTTAGTGTTTTTCAAAGCAGATAATTACTTATTAACAATTATTGTTATTCTGTTATTTACAAGACTGTAATGTTCACCTGCACTCCTGACTGTTATTATTGTAACAACTGTTCACATGCATCCTGCACTACTAACTATGACTGAATATTGATCTGCACTGCTGACTGTTTATTCACAGTACCAATTGTTTACATATACATTTGCAATACCGTACTTTAACTGTAATATGCAATTACCTTCCACTGCACTCTAATTTAAATAGCTTCTGTCCAAACTCTATTCATTTTATAGTCTCTAAAAGTAGAATGGGAGGCAGATCCTTTAGCTATCAGGCTCCTCTCCTGTGGAACCAACTCCCAGTTTTGCTCTGTGAGGCAGACACCCTGTCTACTTTTAAGACTAATCTTAAAACTTTCCTTTTTGACAAAGCTTATAGTTAGAGTGGCTCATGTTACCCTGATCTATCTCTATAGTTGTGCTGTGATAGGCCTAGGCTGCTGGAGGACATCAGGGTCTAATTTTCTCACTCTACTGATTTCTACTGTTCTCCAGTTTTGCATTGTATTACATTGAAATGACTATCGTCATTTCAGCTTTTAACTTTTTGCTCTCTCTGTTTTTCTTCATAGTAGGTACACCTGCTCTGGCGTTCTGTTAACTGACATCATCCAGGGAAGACAGATCACCCACTACTACCATCTAATGTAGAACAGATTACTAGATCAATGTGTGCTTCTGTGCTTTTTTGTCTCTCTTGTTGTGTCTCTGCTCTGTCTTCTGTAACCCCAGTCGGTCGAGGCAGATGGCCGTTCATACTGAGCCCGGTTCTACCGGAGGTTTTCCTTCCCGTTAATGGGGAGTTTTTCTTCCCACTGTCGCTTCATGCTTGCTCAGTATGAGGGATTGCTGCAAAGCCATGGACAACACAGACGACTCTTCCTGTAGCTCTACGCTTCTCCAGGAGTGAATGCTGCTTGTCGGGACTTTCATGCAATCAACTGGTTTCCTTATATAGGACATTTTTGACCAATCTGTATAATCTGACCCAATCTGTATAATATGATTGAACTTGATTCTGTAAAGTGCCTTGAAATTACATGTTTCATGATTTGGCGCTATATAAATAAAATTGAATTGAATTGAATTAATAGCTACCTGTATATCATGTTCACAATTCTGCCTATAGTAATAGCCACCTGTACATATATTCATAGTACATGTAAACTCTGTTATAATAATCATCTTTATATTATGCTATTCTACATATCTGTAAAACTCTATTCATAGTAATATCCACCTGTATATTATATTCGGTACATATCCAGCTGTAAATTTAGTTCACAATACTAGATATCTATATATTATACTCATAGGACAAATCAGTAAAATTCTGTTAATAATAGTATCTATCTCTATATTTATTCAGTAAAAACTCATGTCCTGTACATATGGAACCATTGTTTATCCTGCACTTGCTGCTATTGCACTTCTGGTTAGACCTAAACTGTATTTCGTTGCCTTGTACCTGTACAACGGCAATAAAGTTGAATCTAATCTAATCTAATAAAAAAAAAAGAAAAAGAAAAAAAAAACTTTTTAGACACTAAGGCCCCGTCCCCACAGCAGGCAAATGTGGCCCAAATCTGACTTTTTGCAGGTCACACAGCATTTAGAGGCGATGGCCGTTAGCATTAGCAAAATGGACGGCAGCCGCCTGCCACATGCGCTGCTCAGTGGAGGGACAGCAAGATTTTAGACCTCATGAAAACTTCTGCTCAAGTCGGCTTGTATAGGAACCGTTTGGATGAGAGACATAAGGCACGGCCGTGCGAAACGTGTGTAATGCCGAAGGGATTTTCACTCGTTGTAATCCACTGTCTCGGATTTCAACAGGAGCAGCACTTGGTACTCTGCTCCCGTTGCAAAGCGATTAAAATGACTGCGGTGAGTACCCTGCCTCTGGAGTCTAGATGAGAGGCGCCGACATTATTAAATGCTGCCCTCTACTTCCTAAACTTTTGAATGAACTCTGTCTCTGTGAAGTTGGTAAAAATCCTTGCCCTACTAGTCCTGGCTTCATCTCCGCCGCCAAACAGACCTCCGTTTAGCCAAAATTTAGTAAAATGCACTTTCACTTTTGAGAAAGTGAAAGTGCACCGTTGTTGTCTTTTGCTGTAAACACAAATCTGGCTATTTTCTTGGCTAAAAAAAAAAGACAATTTCTAAACTGAATATGCGGTCACCCACACAAAAAAATGATCTAGTCAGTCAATCTATATAATGTGTTTCAGTTTTGATATACTAATCTAAGCTACCTTTCAAAAGTATTTTACTTTATTGAATGAGTCTGTAAATCATTGCCTTGCAGTGATTTTGCACTGATTTGGTTTTGTTATCACAACTTTACTCTGGTTGTCTTATCAATCAATCAATCAATCAATCAATCAATTTTATTAGTCAACTGCAATTTGCATTACAATCGAAATTTCAGTTCCAGTACAACCGTCCATCGGAACGATTGACTGAGGCCTTGCGTTGCCAGGAACACACACAGTCGGCCGCTAGCGCTAGCCGTGAGGTGCGTTCCCCAAACTGCCCCAGACATTGATGCCTGTTTGTAGTTTCCCTACATAGGGTCTTCAATCCACAACAACTTCCAGTTGTGTTCTCAGTTGCCTTGTGCGCACTTTCTTTATTTCACACTTTCTTTGTATTCTTCTCAACGTCAGATATACATATATGACGAGTAATGAAACTGGGCTCAACTGAAAAGAAAAAGGTGTAAAAATTTAAAAGATTATGATTATCTATACCCTGCAAGATTAATTTTCCTGGACTGTCTCTTTAAAGTTTTGATGCCTTTATGCCAGGGTTTCTGCTACATGTCATTGATTGTGGCGCACTGCCACAGCAAAATAAAAGCCGCCGTACATTCAAAATGTTTTTTTTAATACATGTTAAAATAATGTCAAGTATATGATAAATATAAATACACCCTATATTATTCATAGACTATATTAGCACACTTAACCATAACCATAACCTGAGTTTGAAATCAATTTAAATATCATAAAAAATGTTAGTGTACTTTATTTTGAAAAACCAACATCACCTGCTTCTTCCTACCTGGCTGCAAAGCTGGCTAGCAGCAGCAACATCGCTGTGCACAGCGGTTTTGCCCATTTAGCATTTTTGTTGCTATATTTAGCGTTTTTTCAGACGCCTCTAGCAACTTTTTTGTTTCAATGGTAATTTTACCAAAAGCATCAGTCGTTCTGGAATCGTTGGCAGCAGCGAGATCTGCTATAATGGGTTCCTCCTTCCCTCAGCGTTGTCTTACAGGCACACCACAGCTGCCTCGTCACGTAAATGTAGTTTTTAAAGTTGACTTTTTGTTGTGTCTGAAACCGTTTCACGAAAATAATTCCCTGAATTTGATTCACACACAGCTTCAATCACTTATTCACCTTATTCACTTTGTGTGCCTCTGATAACTGTCTCTTTGGTACCGTTTTATGTACCGTAGTGTGGATTCAGGCAATGTATTAACATTCATAAATCATTTAATAAAAAGGTCATTTTTAGTTCCAAAAACATTTAATCACTCTTTTTAATAACGTTTTGGTCTTGGCTAAAGCTCTCCTCCACCCTGGGTCCCAAATGTATGAACAAATATATAGTAATGAGAAAATGAAGTCAAATTATGCCCCTAACTAGAAAATATTTCATAATCAATCCCGTTGTGTGTACCCAGTTAGTTACCTCCATGTGCCCAGACAGTATGTTCGTTGCTTTTGGTCCTGCAGAGATGTAAGACACCGCTTGGCCATTGACGGTGATGTAGAGATCCTCGACCAGAACGTTATCTAGAACAAGTTTCTTGAAAAGACGGTCTGCATTATGGCGAGAGTAAGCAGCTCCCATCCCATACATTCCTGTCTGGACCTTGGCCGATTTAGCCCCTGGAGAACACGTGTTTCCAAACATGATACACAGTAAGTAAGACATCATCTTTTTTTAAATGCTGGTTTTCTTACCAGGAAGTAGAGGCGCTTACCTATAAAGATGTCCACGAGCATGTTCAGTGTCAGTCGGTTCTGCTGAGGTGTCTTCCCAAACCTTGCTCCGACTTTCTCACAGTTCTCCTGGACAAACCTCACAATCTTCTTCACATCGTCGGTCACCTTCCTCAGTTTATATTGCTGTATAAAAAAATAAATACATAAAATGAAACACTGCTGCGCCTGTGTCATGGGCTTCTCGTACGAGCCTTAGCTGAAAACGAAAACGCGTTCCTACGTTGGGTCTGGCACAGTTATCACAGCTGACGTCTGGATGGTCTTTGCAGTAGTTTCTGTTGAACGTCAGCTCTCCGAAGTAGGCGAGCAGCTGAATTCTCCTGCAATCCATCATGTTCTCGCAGAAGTGCACCATGCTGTGTAGGTTGTTGTAGTGAGTGGCTTTGGTGTGTCTGTCGCCTTCTCTGTCCACTGATAAAGAAAGCACAATCTGAGACCACTTAAAGGGACAAAAATATGAATCCCACACCAAAAATAAAAAATAAAAACACAAAAACATGTTCAGCACCATTTATAACCCTGAAATACCTAAATTTATTTAATAACTAGTAGGCTCAGGCAGGTATGAAAACTTAATCCAGTCTTGGGTCGAATTATCACAGCATCACAGTAGTTAAAAAATATTCTGATGGGATTTGTTTTTATTTAAAACTGAGAACCAACAAATATTCCCAAATATACCAAACTGACTAGCAGTGTGCTAACCTGACCCTAGCCAAATTAATTTCGCTCCGCCTAGCTCCACTCATCCATCTGGAACATTTCCATAGGAATGGCGTTTCAGAAGGCTGGGCCTTATCAAAAATCCTTGCATATGATTGGATAAGCCACTTGTCTGTCACCTTTATCGACGTGCTATTTTAACTACTCACACCGAAGCTAACCCGTGACGCTGATGAGAGCGACGCAGGAAAAAAAAAAAATTGCCAAATCCGGTCGGGAGAAGGGCGAAAACATCGTTTCCACCAACAAAAGCCTTCAGAGCTGTTCTCTGATGTTCTTTTGATGAAACAATATTAGGTAGATTGGACAACACGGAAGAAATAGCAGCATCAATGTTAACGCTTGCTTCCTCGATGCGAGCCGCCATTGTCTGAATCAGTCTCACGGTCGCTTCTCCACTACGTCACATCTATGAAACTCCAGCCCTGCGTCCTGATTGGCTGGACAATAAAATTGGTTGGAGAAATCATTCTCTATGGGAGATGTCCCAGATGGATGTGAGTGAAGCTAGGCGGAGCTAAGCGGAACGAAATTCATCTGGCTCGTCAGGTTAGCAGTGTGCACCCACAGGTAGGCGAGGAGGAACAATGTGCTGGCTTATGGTCCATCCTCCCAGAGAAAGAGTTCCTCTTATATTGTTTTCAATTAGGACTTTAAGGCATAGGAACAGTACGAAGGAAACTTTTTTTCGTGGTTTTGTGGCCATTATTATTTAAAACATTGGTTTAATCACAATATCAGTAACCAGCCCGTGCCGCCATAACAAGTATAGTTTCATTTTAATTTATCACATACTGCTGATAATCCTTTTAATGCGATGGACGTCATTGTAGGAATAAAATAGGATGCAGTGAGAGATCTCTCCATCTCTGCCAGCTCGTCCCGACTCCTGATAGTAACCCTCCACTGATTTAGGCAGAGTGGCGTGGATCACGTAGCGCACGTCAGGCTTGTCTATACCCATGCCAAAGGCTATGGTGGCACAGATGACCTGCAGGACACAAGAACAAACAGAAACCAATCAGGATCCACAGGGCGGCTTAACCCATCTTGATTCATTGATCTTCCACGAGTTGTGATCTGACCTGGCAGTCGTCCTGATTGATCCATTTGCTCTGCACATATTCTCTGTCGCCGTCACTCAGTCCGGCGTGATACGCCAGGGCCTGTATTCCCGCTCTCTTCAGACTCTCCGCCAAGGCATCGCATTCATTACGAGACAGGCAGTACACAATGCCAGAGTCACCTGCCGGGGTCAGAGACGCAAAAATCACTAAAACACAAAACATGCCAAGGTGGGGGAATACTTCAAGCGTTATTCTTTTGGTATAAATGCGCAATGAAGTGACAAATAATAGCAGGAGCTCTAGCCAGACAACTTTTTCTTATAGTTGCCCTCAAGTCTTCACATGCAGTTTAATTTTTAACCTCGCAGTAACAACAGCGTTCCACAAATAGCAGCAGAATCCGAGGATGACTGAATTATTTACGCGGGTAGTGCTTCTTGATCCAGCCGATGCAGTCCTCGTCAACCTTTTTGGGCTTCTTGGGCAACACCGAGTACTTGAGGTTTGCCCTGTTGAAGCTCATAGTAAACCTGGGAAACAAACAGAAAATATGCAGTTTAGCCCCGGCTGTTTGAGGTCTGCGTTCAGAGCTGCGGCCATAAATAAATGATGCCGTCTGACAAATGCAAAAACATTACACTTGCGGTCGGCTCATATTCAGCTGGTTGAGGATGTCTTTTTGCACCCGGGGGTTGGCGGTAGCCGTCAGAGCCATCATTCGTACGTTGGGGAACTTGTGACGCAGTTCGTGCAATTTTTTGTAGTCTGGACGAAAATCATGACCCCACTGAAAAATGTAGCGACAATTGAACAACTCATTAAAGATTAATAACACAATATAAGCATGCTTTAAACTGTTTATACACACACCTGACTGACGCAGTGTGCCTCATCGATTACAAAGCGGGCTAGAAGACCTCGTTCGTATAGGTTTTGCAGAGCTGAGATCAACCTGTTGCTTGCGCTCACCTTAAAGGAAATACAAAACGCCCAAAAAAGGTTTACGTACCAAGAAAAGAAACTAGCCTAAACTTTACCAACACAAACCACAAAAACTGACCTTTTCAGGTGTGACGTACAGCAGTTTAATGATCGGGTCTTTCCTGGAGAGCTGCATATAAATCCTTCCTGCTTCGCTATCACTTTTATCCCCAGATAAACTCGTTGCTGGAATCTGAAATTCAGGAAACATCTAAGTAACTTCATATTGAATTATTTTTGTAATGGTTAGTCAAAGTCTGAATATTCCCAATAAAATGTATTAAGTTCAAGAAAACTAAATATCAGCAAAAGATTCTGTCGCCGTCTTACATCCAATCAGAAAACATTTTTTGTTTGATGTAGTAAGTAAGTAAAATTAAGAGTTAAATGAGCGTAACTTTATTGTTTGGTTAATAATCTTTCACAATTTTTCATCTGAACACCCCCCCCCCCCCCCAACACTTACATCTAGGGTGGTGAGTTTCTGGATCTGGTCGACAATAAGCGATTTAAGCGGAGAAATGACTACAGTGACTCCAGCTGAGATACAGGCAGGCAGCTGGTAGCACAAACTTTTACCCCCACCTACAAAACAAGAAAAAAAATGTAAACATCAGTTTGAGAAACACAGTTTACAATCGTTTACAGCAATAGATCCTGTAACAGGTACACCCAATAAATGTGTAATGTGCCTATTAGATGAGCCCTTTGATGAAAGCATCTGGAAAAGGAGGATGAAAAATGCAGCAGCTTCTTATTGTTGATGTTCAGATTGCTTGAAACGCTAACCTCTTTTAAAATAGTAACCAAAACTACAGCATTTCCTGTATATGAACAGTCTGACAAAGCAAGCAATGGTTCATCTTACTGGAAAGAGTTTATTTTAAATTTAGTCAAATTAAACTAACCTGTTGGCATCAAAACAAATGCATCCTCTCCCAGAAGAGAAGCATTAATTGCTTCCAGCTGATTAAATCTGAACTGATGGAGTCCAAAACGCTTGTGAAAAATCTTCATCATCTCCTGTGAATGGGGGAAGTTAAAGCCTCGGTAGCGATCGTGCGCTGGGTTCTTGAAGTTGGGCTCTACAAAATAGGACACAAAAGAAGAAGAATCTGTTAAATTGCATCTTAGTGAGCAATACACTAATATTGAATAGGAACATAATGCTGTGTACTGTGTTTGCTCCAAACATCTTGTTCGTATTACGTGTGAATGCATCACTAGACTGATAAAAAAAACAACACTTTAGCGAAAAACTGCCATCTAGTGAGCGAATGTGAAACTGCACTGCCTCAAAGGGTTTGAGAAAGAAAGGAAAATAGCTGTTTTTTCGTGCTTCTTAGTGTAAATATACACATAATGTGGCTGGATTGTTGCCTTGCCTGGTGAATAAATCTTCTGAGGTTTTGGAGCAGAGACAGGAGTCACGGGTTTCTTGTCCCATGACGACTGGTTTGGTCCTCCTTCTTTCACAGCGGCTGGTGCAGTGCTTCGGTTTTGACTCAACACAGAAGAGGTCGGGGGTTCGTCAAAGTAATCAGGGATGTCAGAGTCGTTTAAGTCATCAATATCAAAATCGTCATCATAGAAGTCGTCTGCCTCAAAGTCTGCTGCAGCTGCAGAGGCTGGCGCTTTGGATTTGTCTTGCTCAACATCTTTTGACTTCTTGGATGAGAAGAATAGATCTGCCTCATCTGCGTGAGAGCTTGTTTTCTCCGAGGAGTTATATGCTGGTTTTGTGAAGCTGGGGGGTGACGGAGAATCACAAACACTCTCACTTTCTGCGTAAATAGTCTTGCTGTCCGTCCTGTGCCGGGGGTTCAAACTGGACCCATCAAAGCAATCGGAGTGATAGTTCAGAGAAGATCTTTGGGGTGGGAGATTTCTTTTACTGTCCACAGGCAGGGAACCGCTGGGTGACAGACTAGATGCACCACAGCTGGAAAAGGCATCTATGAAGCTGCCATCCGAAATCACCGTGCTGTCTGGTTGCTGCATCATCCTAGACAAAGACTCAGCCCCACAAGCAAGAATCCTCTTCCTGCAAGAGAAGGGGAGCGACTGCAGTCATACTCGGATACCATCGGATACGACACCAGCGCATCTTCTGCCGACCGAAATGAACAAACCTTTGGGCTCTCTTCAGCAGAAGTTCATTCCCACAGGACAAACCGATCAGTTCATGTTCAGGGATGGAATCAACCAGAGCGCAAATGGCCTCCATAGCACTAAACAGTTGTTCCTCTGCAACAATGAAAATAAATCAATGGTAAGACAGAGCTAAAGACACCAGAAACAATAAAAACGTAATTAAAAGGAAAACAAACTCACTTGTTTTGTCACTGGAGAGGTGCGTAGAAGGCAGAGTTGTGGCATGGCCGTTTGGTTGGAAAGTATTGTCTCTGCTCTGAACTTTACCTGATTGAGTTCTTTAGAAAAGAAGAGACTATATTAACTTTTTGAAATGTCCAGTCTATCATACAAGCAGATGAACAGATTCAAGATAAGCGGGCTTAAGATAAATCCAAATAGATTTTCAATCAAATGCAGTCACTCTAACAATACTATCTACATAAGTAGATGTTAAAGATTGAAAAAAGCCATTTTAAATGTTCCTCTATGAAATACATTCAATGGTAAATACAAAACAAATAGAAGCTAACTGAACAGAAAATGTTTGTATGATAGATATTTGGTCAAAATGACAAACTTTACTATTCAAATTTGCCCCGTTCTCAATCCAATAAACAAGTCAGTCGATGGACACAACAACAAAATGGAACACGGAAGAAAGCATGAATAAACTAATATACAAAAAGTCTTAATCCTGATAGCAAGACCCAACAGACAGTGATGCATAATATCTGCCCACCTTGTCTCTGCTGGAGAAGTTGTGTACGAGGTCGCATCAGGAGGAGGCGAAGGAGGAATGTAATCAACGTCTTCCTCAGGCTCAGAGCTGTCATTCAGATCTATCACTTTTGGATCAACCCATTTTCCCTTTTCCCCTGAGAGGCACAAAAATATTCCACCATCATCCTTGTATGTCAGTACACTTGTTAGAACTGTATCCGCTTTCCATATTCAAACAAAATAAAGCAGAGGACCATTTACCTGTTTTATCTTTTAAAGGTTCAGATGCAACGGCGACCTCATCGTCGCTGTCACTCAACACAGACGTCACATGTGGAGGAGGACAACGCCTTCTGGTCCTTTTAACAGGAGAATCCTCCACTTCCTGTTCTGAAGGTTCGTGAGCTAAACTGGGTTCTGGTGAAACGGTTTTACCGACCCGGGATTCCTCCGTCTCCATACAAGACTGGTCACTGCTCTTCTTCTTCGACTCCGCTTGTAAGCGAACAGGACCGGGGCTTTTTTTCCCTCTGAACTCTGGGAATTCATCAGAAGATGACATCGCCATGGCCACCCTCGCCGATTTCTCTGAGCAGATGGAGTCATTTTTTGATTTGGCGGGTGTTTCAAAGTCTTCAAAATCATCCCAGTCATCCATCGGGAAACTAGATACATCCAAACTTGGGGAGCCGATTCCTTTCCCGCCACAGGAGGGCTGGTTGTCAGGTTCAGCAGGAGCAGCAGTCATCCTAACGCCAGCCTCTACCGGCGGCGACTCCCTTGCTGAAGGGGAGTTGCCTGCTGGGCTGGTGAAATCTGACGTGCATTTTGAACTTGGAGGGAAGAAGCTGTTGATTTTGGATTTTTGAGTTCTTTCAAGCTTGTTTGAAAATGTTACAGGAGATTTAGTCACCAGGCTGTTCGTGGGCACATTCACGTTCCTGTTTGCCAAACCATTTGGACTGTTTACCTTGGTCGGGTATTCCACTCTGGTTGTGCCTGATGAGGATTTCTTTTTGAACAAGAAAGCCCTGAAAGTTAAAAACAAGTGTTGTATTTTTAAAAAGCTGACCGTTTCGAGAGTTTGCAATGGCAATATATTATTTAGAAATATTACGATGACAGTATCTCGTCTTTCTCACATTGTGTATGCTTCCAGAACGCCGTTTGACTTTTAGCACGGTGGGCAAACTTATCTGTGTCAGATGTGGCCGTCTAATGCAGCGAGGCTTCATCCAACAAGCCAAACATTTAATAATTTCTACAGTTCTATTAACAGCATTACAACTCAAGTTTTGGTCTGACAAAATTGAAGATTTGCATGGAGACAAGTCTCCATTTTTAAACCAACTAAATAGCTTCAGTTGACATTTACTAGGACATATACAGTAAAAACTAATTATGAGAGACGTGGGCACGAGATGAATTAATCTGTACATGGTCCTGACAGTAGTTAATAATTTAAGGATTTAATTATAGATAGATTTGTGTGTTTGTTTTAATTTTGAAAATAGCCTTTTTTGCAGTACCGAATTACTTTCAGCTGAATAAAAGATCATAACACATCAGCTAACGTTTCAAAACACCACTAAAAAGCTACAGCATTCAACAAAGATCATCTTTGTCACCTTTAAAACGCTGTAACAAACAAGAGCTTGGTTGCGGTTGAAAGCTTTCCTAATGCTGCTTCAGTGGTGTGACATTATGGAAGAGTCTGTATGTGGAATTAAACTAAATGTCCGATTATGAAAGCTTTCAAATATTTGTGCAAAAATATGATAAACAGTGGGAATAGAAAACTGTGGTGAGAGGAAAGGATTGCGGATAATCTTTTCACCTGTATGTGGGTATGTATGCATATTGTCTAACTTTTATGTCTGTATATGCATGCAGGAGATTCCCCAAGTTTACCATATCGGGTAGTATTAATATATTTACTATTTATATATTATGCGTGAATGCAGCAACATCATTTGGTCAATTATGATTATTGCTTATCTTGTAAACAAAAAAAGGCAGGTTATATATGATGTAAGGTATTCTATCCACTCCTTTGACTGGGCAAACAAGTTTTTTCTTTCAGTGTGTGTGTGTTAAGGTTACATGCATGCCTGTTCTATATATAAATAAATCATTAAAAAAAAATCTAAATACACGAGTCTTGAAATTATTACACACGGACCTACTGATAAATATTTTGTTTTATAGGCTCAATATGTAACTCTTTTGGTAATGCTGATAAAAAAAGACGGATACATTTTTTGATTCCTAGTTAAAGGAATTGCATAAGCGTTTTTAAATACATATTTATATACTTGGTAAAAGTGTCTTTGGTAGAAGCAGCAAATGTAGCTCTTCAGAACTTGAAACTTGACTTGTTATCTTTCACTTATTCATTGAAAAATGACAGAAAAGATAGTTCTAAAGTCCCAGTGCTATAGTTTGAACGGATAAGCAGCTGTTATCACAGAACGCTAAATAATAAAGATAAATGACTCCTATGATACTAGCTAGCACTCAGAGCTATTAGCCGCTTTCTTCGCTCTCTGCTGGGAAGGAACAACACTTACCCCGTTTTAGGTTTAGCCAGAGACAGCTTGCTCTGAGCAGCGTTGTTGTGTCTCGCCAGCTGTTCCTTCAGGTTGTTTTGAGGCAAACCAGACATTATTAGTGAGCGGCTGGGCTAGGTTGTGCTAGCTAAGAGGCTACAGGAGTTCTGCTCACGAGACGGCGCTCAGCGTCTCCCCTAAACATTGCTCGCGACGCCAGACTAGAGCACGTGCGTGTGGTTAATCACGCCGCCTGTTCGTAGATTTTAACGTCCATTAAACTGGTGCAAAGCCTTAAACTGCTAAAACGGCCACTTCAGGCTGCAGGACCAGGAAAACAACGAACTCCAGATTTAGCGCCCAGTCAGTAAAGCGAGTCCTCATTGGTTTATGATTACCGCGAAAGAGCATTCTGGGAGATGTAGTCTTGACGTGTGTGAAGGGAGCAGGATCGTTCGGGTAACACTCACTGAGCTATATTATACACTGGAGTGCTAATCACCGTCTGTTTGAACGAGTCGCTGTGAAGCCACCAGCCGCCATATTGGTACTCCATATTTCTCCTCAGTAACTAGAGAATATGTGCGCTACAGCATCGAATAACGATGATTTTCTCATGTTCAGGGGGGGCTTAAGACTTTTAAAATGTCAAATGCCATATGGTTTTATGTTATGTTCTAAAACTATCAAGTACTGAGAAAGTCATGTGCTGAAATATTTTGCATTTTATTCATTTAAATATAAATGTTTAACATTTATAAATATATAAATAACAATATACAAAAACATATATTTACATATGTGTATACATATATATACATAAATACATATACACATACTTATATACACATATATATATATTTAATATGAATAACATGTAAAATATTTCAGCACCTAATTTCCTAGTAGTTGATAGTGTCCACTGACTGTAGAATTACCTGTAAAACGTTTTCACTCAGCCAGAAAACTGCTTGTTGTTGCAAGCAAATCCTATGGGATTCTGTGAGAGTAGGGAGTAGCAAGATGGCGGCCAGTGACTTCAGTTTTTCGGCAAAATCAGCACTCCAGTGTATTATATAGCTCAGTGGTAACACTACACTAAAGTCCCTTAGATGATCATTTAAGGGACTTTACACTACACTAATCACATACCATACCAACTTGAAACTTAAAACTGAAACAACTTAAAACCTATCGTTCATTTCAAATGACAAGCCCACTTTGGGTAGTTGATCTTAACAACAGCTAAATAGCATTTTCAAATATATGGATCATGCTTCCACAGAGCTGAAGCTTTGTGTAATATATATATATATATATATATATATATATATATATATATATATATATATATATATATATATATATATATATATATATATATATATATAGATATATATATAGATATATAGATATATATAGATATATAGATTGACGAATAAAGAAAAAAATGTGGCTCCAGAGGAAAGGGAAGTTTTCTCATACAGGGCAAAAGGGCAAGCGCTTGGGCACCATTTGGGGTCTATCTGTGCCCTAGCCTGGTGGAAGATATGACACATTGATACAATGTAGTCATTGTACAAAGAGTAAATTTGTTGTCCCATCAACACACACAACTGTTGATGTCTAAAACCATTGGCATTAAAATTCTACGTGAAAATGTTCAAACTCTGCCCCAAGTGTCGGTAATTTGTGCGTCCACCATTATTTTTCAGCACTGTCTTGATTCTGTTGGGCATGGAGCTCAGTTGAGCTTCGCAGGTTGCCTGTTGAATCCTCTTCCACTTCTCCATGTTGACATCAAGGAGCTGCTGGGTGTTAGAAACATTGCACTTCTCCACTTTCTGTTTGAGGATGTCCCACGAACAAAAACATTTGTAAACTCATAATAATTTAAATCACATTCAAAAGATACAACATACAGTTTAAATAGTTACAACTTCAATAACTAATAAATACAAATTTCAAGTTTAAATTTGTGCTTTACTCTTTATGAACACAAACAGTAGCGGCTGCTTGAGAATACGGATTTTTTCTTTGAGAATACGAATTCACAGCAGTGGTCTGACGTCACGGTTTCCAAGGCTGGTTAATGGAGCACAGAGTGCGAAGATAGGAGCCGCGCATGCGCTCTTCAGACTGACCGTCTCTGAATGCACCGCGGCTGCAGCTTCATTCCAGACAGCGCAGAGCTCACAGTGGTAAGTTAAACACTCCTACTTTTCTGCTGCTGTTGTTCAAAAGTACGTTTTCAGATCGTTTGAGGCGAGAACATTATACTTTCAAGCTTCCCTACGTGGCCTGTTTACAAAGTTAGTGCGTAATTAAAAAAAAAAGAGTGATTTATTTGTTTTGTGTTTATCAGGCTGACTCGTGTTGCTTTATTAACTCAATAATTGCTGGAATAAATTGTAAATGTCTCCCAAGAATGACAGCATCATATAAAATAGGGCTGGACGATAATTTAATAACAATATATATCAGTCGAAAGACGTGTGGCACAATAAGGGGAAAACAAGGGTCGATAAAAGTTGGTTATAGAGACAGTTTTCCTTCCTTGGTTAAAAATGTTGGGTAAATAAGAATTTATTTGGGATTGAGTGTTTGTGTGTGATATATTAAAATTAAGTCATTTAGCAATATTATAAGAGCCAGGTTTTAAATCTTTTTGATAATTATCTATCCATCAATATGCATTTTTTATCAATATGCTTTTTTCTATATTGTCCAGCCCTAATATAAAATCTATAAATAAATAAATTCTTTAAATGTTTTTCCTAAGTGAGGACACGAAAAATTGAGAAGAGAAAGTGGGAAAGAAAACAATGGTAACAATATATGAAAAAAAAACCATTTATTTTAGACAAATGTTTTAACTTTGGAACAGAATGAAGGTGTAACATATTCAACAAATTAACAGTTACTAACGTGGTTTAAAACAAATAAATAACTTCTATTAACATCTTATACAATTAGACAACACCTACAAACATACAATTAAAAATAGTTGGAATGGAAATTAATTCACTGATTATTTTATGTATTGTTACAGGTGGTGAAAAAAATGAAATGAAGCAGCACGTGTACATGACTAAAACTGATCTACGTTAGGTCAGGTGTAGTCATGTTCACTTAAACATGCAGCCAGCTGGAGCAGCTTCCTGTCTTCAGCCGCCGGATGGCCATCCTCCTCTGGGTCAACCTCCTCATCTAGCTGGTCACCTGCTGCTATACAAATACTGTGGAGGATGCAGCAGGCGCCGATTACTTTTTGGGCAAACGTCGGGCGGACCTCCAGCACCCTTAAGAAGATGAAACGCCACCGTGTCTTCAGACCACCAAAGGTACACTCAATGATGTTTATCAGCCTTGGCGTGGTGTCTGTTGTAGCGTGCCTCCACTAGACCTGTACCAAATAAAAAATTAACTTGTAATTTAGGTAATATGCTGATATGTCTTAATCTTCTATCCAATTAATATAATCTATGTATCAATTGTGTGTCATTGTTGGCTCTATTTAAAGGACAAGAAGGTAAGAGATCTTACTGGCAAGCTGTTTTCCTATAGGATGCACCACAGGCCAGCCAGCAGAGGGTCACCTCTATCTCCTGTGGCCATTCATGGACCTTCTGGATGGGCAGCAGCTGAAGGAGGAGGACGATGGTGGCCCTGTTTAGCTAGAAGGCTGGTTTCAGGTCCCCTTCATTAAAAAATACTTGGAGGATTTGCACAGAAGTGTTTATCCTCACATATTTTGTTTCTGTTTCAACCTGTAAATAAAAAATGCCAAGTGTTACCATAATTGTTTTTTTCAATTCTCACCTTTTCACACCATAAAACTATATGTGGTTAACATGCAGATTATTATAGTTCTCAAGAAAGAAAGGGTCAAATGTATAGTAGTAAATGTAACAAATGGCTTCCCTTCTCTGGTATTTCTACCATTTCACTGAAAGAATGAACTGAACTAACTGCACAAAATTTATAGATTAATCGCTGTAAAGGTGGACAGACAGAAATAACTTTTCCTTAATGAACAATGCTGTGAAGGTTAGACAAAGTAGCTTAACTCTACTCCCTTTACTGTTACTAATATATAAAAATTATGTTTTCATTATAATTATTTACAGATAAATAGTCACAATTTCAACGTGATCACATATTTAATACCATCCTCAATGTTGTTTTTTTAAAGATAAAAGTAGGAAATAGGCTGTCAATCTTAAAAAACCTACCAGTTGGCACAGACGCTCAACGTCGGACTTTTTATTAAAATTACGCACTAACTCTGTAAACAGGCCACATAGGGAAGCTTAAAAGTATAATGTTCTCGCCTCAAACTACCTGAAAACGTACTTTTGAAGAACAGCAGCAGCAGAAAAGGGAATGTTTAACCTACCACTGTGAGCTCTGCGCTGTCTGGAATGAAGCTGCAGCCGCGGTGCATTCTGAGACGGTCAGTCTGAAGAACGCATGCGCGGCTCCTATCTTCGCACTCTTTGCTCCATTAACCAGCCTTGGAAACCGTGACGTCAGACCACTGTTGTGAATTCGTATTCTCAAAGAAAAAATCCGTATTCTCAAGCAGCCGCTACTGTTTGTGTTCATAAAGAGTAAAGCACAAATTTAAACTTGAAATTTGTATTTATTAGTTATTGAAGTTGTAACTATTTAAACCGTATGTTGTATCTTTTGAATGTGATTTAAATTATTATGAGTTTACAAATGTTTGTTATGCACAACTTCTGACTGATATGGACACAACTATCCTTTTATGTACAAATCTATTTAGAAAGCTATCTTACCCCATAGGAGACATGCTTCGCTGGCCTTACACCTCACTTTCTTAGCAAGGTGGGGGTGTGTTTGGCGTAATCATGCTGGAATACTGCCCTGCGGCCCAGTTTCTGAAGACAGGAGATCTTGCTAGGCTTCACGTCACCGTACATTTTGGCATTCATGGTTCTCTCAGTGAACTATAGCCGGTAGCACCCATGCCAGCCCCAAATCATGACACTCTCACCCTTCTGGAGTCTGGACTGTTGGCAAGACACACTTGTGTTTGTACTTCTCACCTGGTTGCCTCCACACACGCTTGATACCATCTGAACCAAAGAAGTTTATTATCAGACCACAGGACATGATGCCGGTAATCCATGTCCAGCCACACAGATCAATTTGATTCAGTGTGCGACATGGTGGGAGCGCTGACAGGCTGACCCTCACCACTTCAACCTCTGCAGCAATGCTGGCAGCCCTCATATGTTTAAGACAACATCTGGATATGACACTGAGCATGTGTCCGCAGCTTCTATGGCTGGCCATGATGAGGATGGGTCTGAGTGAGCACCGTTCCGACATTTTTACTTAGTGGTGTACTCGCTTTTGTTGCCTGCGGTTTAGACATCAATGGCTGTGTGTTAAGATATTTTGAGAAGAAAACACCACCCAGATCCCTGACATCTAATTATAATATACAGGGGTTGAATTATTTTTTTGCATAATTTTACACATATTAAAAGGACACTAGAAAATAAAACAAGAGAAGTAATCAAAAATAGACCAGGTAACATAGTTAAAACTGTATTTAAAGTCAAAAAGGCTTCTTCAACAGCTAATGAAAAGTTTGAGTCCATACCAAACAGGTTACCATTTATAGACTAGTAAGCTTTTATTTCGGTGTGAAAGGCTGATGCTATCTTTATTATTCCTATGGGGCAATTAGGTATACAGCGGGCACAAGGACAGAAGATTCTCACTCTCATTTGTTTTGTGAAAAAGTGCTGGCCCTCTCAACAGATTTGTTTCTGCTGTTTTTCCACACCTAGATGTTAAGATCAAACACATTTTGTCTCAAACAGATAGCCTGGGTGAAAACAAAAAGCCGTTTTCAAAAGTTAATTTCCTTTATTGAGGGACCAAATTAGCCCTAAACGGAAAAGCAGTCCCCTAAACTTAATGACTAATTGTGCAACACAGCTGTCAAACATTACTAACATCTGTGCATAACTGGGAATGACAGTGTTTAAAATAATTTTGACCCATCCTTCTTTCCCAGAATTGGTTTAATTTAGCCACAACATATGATTTTCAAGATTTAACGGCCTGTTTAAGGTCCTGTCACAGCATTTAATTTGGATTTATGTCTACACTTTGGCCAGGCCACTCCAAAACCATCATTTTGCATTTTTTGATCTGTTTAGAGGTGGACTTGCTGATGTACCCCAGACCATTGTCCTGCTACATAATCCAAGTGCTCTTGAGTTTAAATTCAGGGTTTTTCTTCTCCAGGACTTTTTGGGAGAGAGCAGAATTCCTAGTTTCATCAGTTTTGGTAAGTTGACCAGGTTTTAAAGCAGCCCCAGACCATCACGCTACTGTTTGACTGACTTTATTTCACTGACCTGGCCTTATTCACTTTACCAAGCACATGGAGGAAAGTCCCGGCACCTTCACAATACTCTGAATAAATTTTTTATTCTTTTTGACATGAATCATCCATGCAATCAGACAAAAGATAAATTTAGAACAGATTCAATTAAACTAAAATAAAAAAATTGTATATTTATAGTCATAACTTACAGATATGCTGATTTATTTGCAGAAAGACATTACATTTTTACCACTGTGCCCTGGTAAATCTTAAAATTCTAATTTTATTTGGGCATGTTGCAGACATTTGCAATATACTGACTAAAGCAAGTTTAAAAATATTTTATTTTGTAGTTTGATCTATAAAATTTGACAGTAAACCGATCATCTCAGTTATTATGAATACACAGGAAATCTGAATATGATTCAGTCCACCAAATAACAATTCTTTAACTGAGGTTATAATGCCTCCATCAAATACAATACATAAAATTTTACAATGCTGGTAAAAACAATTTTCCTGTGTATGATAAAAAAATCCAAAGTTATTTGAGACATTTCATGTAGTGAAATCACACCACTGGAAAAGATGAGCAGGCGGCGAGTCCACACATGTTCTTTCCCCTTTCTATGAGGAAATATCTGCACAAGGAGAACATTGTTATAAGCGACTATCTGATTGTAGGCATGTATTGATATTTTTGGACAGTGTAACTGAAAAAGAAGTTTACCCGTCTATGCCCCAGCTAGATCCCCATGAGTTCTTCACTATCCAGTAGGGGGTGCTGTTTTCTTGTCCATAGCCAACAGCTAGCACAGCATGATTCACCTTGTCTGTGGTGTTGTGGCAGGTGGTGCTGAAAGTAGGGAGAGACCAAAAATGGCATGTGACTTTTTAAACACGGATGGTTTTACAGGAAATGAGGAACTAAAATTACAACTTCACTGTACATAAAGGCCCTGTGTTTTCGTGCTAAGAACATTACTGCAGTACTAAGTTGTAATGAGAGTTTAAAGTCAAATGGAAAATGGTAAACCATAAAATGTATATTTACACAACATAAGTATGTGGTTAGTTTTTTTTATAACTTCCTTGTGTGAAAATGTACCACTAATTTTCCTCCACTTCAACTACATACAAACATTAGCTAGTTTTTGAACACAAAGATATATATTTTTGATATCAATTTTTAAATCTACTTAATGTCCAGATGGGCTCTCACCTGGTGTACACGCCCTCTCGGTAATGCATGAAGTCGTCGGTGACCTCAAAGGCAAAACTGACAGGATTGAGAGTGCCGACAGCGTCAACCATCCCCATCTCGTCGTACTGGGAAACAACAGGAAACCTTTATTCTCACACCTTCATTAAAACTTTTATTTTAAAGAATGGCGCTGATCACTCACCGCTGTTATATTCCTCACTTCCTTCACAAAAGCAGCAGCCAGTGACGGTTTATATGAACATATACCCTCCTGAATGACCCAAGAGTAAAAGTTACATAAAGTCATTATGGTCGCCTTTGTTGTCTAGTTTTTAGGGTTGCTGAAAATTTACCACAAACTTGTATGGATAGTCCTGCTCTGTCATCAGTCCCTTGTTGTACATGATGTACTCAAATGCTTGACTGGGAAGACCACTATAAGACAGGCATGGGTCTGGGTTATAAAGAAGTCACACATACAGGGTAAGTATTAAAAGCGACCGGAAACATGTTGGGCACGCACCCATTACATCCATGGTTGTTGAAATCCTGGGCGCAGTCTACCAGCTGCTGTTCAGACTGAATCATACAAGAGTCAGTTTAAAATCACTACAGTCATTTCTGTGTACAAGAATAAAAGTTTTGACAACAAAGTAAAAGTATGTCACCAGAGGCACGAGCTTCCCGGTGGCGATAGCAGTAACGGACTCCAAACAGCCAGTCGTGGAAAAAGTCCAGCAACTACCACAAGATCCCTGGAATATAATAAGAAGCAGAAATGGCTGATGTAACTGTCTCTTTCCTTTCCCTGTATATTGTCATATGTACAAATGTGTTTTAATTGGGTCTACATGTAAAGAAATGAATCACATTTTGTGGAACATCAGCTCCTTTCTCGTCTGTGGGTGTTGCTTTTGATGCGCTGCCATTTTGTATAGTGCATGTGCTATTGGGATGAAGGTTGTGAAATTCAAAGTGCTACTGCGTCAGGTAGGGTGTGTTACATTTACAGTGACATTGCTGTATTGTTTTATTTTCTTCCCCCTCCTTAATAATTACCTCACTGTCTCGGGCTGGAAGTTTAATGTGTTATATTAGCTGAATTAATCAGAATGTAGGTCAGGCTGCTGTTAGTTGGGGCCTCTCCAAGCATTCAGGAATTATTAAGTAGCAGTTGCGTCACTTTTCTAGCAATGGTGAATTATACAGTAGCTACAGCACTTTGAGTCGTCTTGTTACTGAAATGTACTTTAGAAATAAACTTGCCTTACCTTACATCTGGCATCCCAGAGTTGTGACTCTGTAGCAGCCTAGCTTAGCTCTAGATCATATTGCGAATGCTCTAGTATCAGATGCATAGCAATGTGATGCTGGAGTGTCCTTTACTTAAAGCAGCTTATATTGTAATACCATTTAAATTCAAGGCCAATATGCACAGTGCAGTAAAGGTATAACAATAACATCTGAAGGCTGATTTGATAATTAGAGATTATTGAAGCCTCCTTTCATTGAAAACATCTCCTATACCCCCTTTAACCTTCAAATATAATAGCCAATCAGATATTGCATCCATGCAGTCCAGGCTTTTAGGCAAGGCAAGGGAAATTTATTTGTATAGCACATTTCAGTACAGAGACAATGCAAAGTGCTTTACATTATTAAAATACAAGAAAAAAAACAGAATAAAAATTTTAGGTAGCAATGCATACGGGCGTACATCGTACACAATGTACTAAAAATATTAAGAAAGTGTACGCCCTGTTTTCGGATGTACACCTTCGGTACGTCCTAATTTTTCCCGGAAACTTAGCTCAATGTTCAAAATTCGCCGATCCGGCATTGACCAAGCCGCCAGATAGGATCTCCCCTTCAAGTTTTGTGTAATCTTGCGCTAAGCTCACATCTCGCGAGAGTCGCATTTCATTGGCTATTTTCCGCAAAAGCTTGGAACTTTGACAATGTATACAAAACTCATCGAATGCCTGATAACTATAGGATTATAGTTTTTTTTTCTTGCTTTGGGACAATACTGTCTGTGGAATGGAGGAAAAACAACAGCCAACGTCAATGACTAGACTGGGGAGGAGCAAATGTCAAACGGAGGTCACAATTTTTTCACAGTTCTTTGAGGTATTACAGTCTTTATTTCCAAAAGATCAATAAAGGTGTACAAGCAGATGACATGCTGTCTGACTGTGCTCATCAGCAATGCAGAGGCTGTACGGGTCTTCTGCTGCCAGAATAGAATAAAAACAAAGTCCAGCACGCTTCTCTCTATTGATCAACTTGTCAGGTTGATCAGGCTGAGCTATGCCAAAATCCCTATTGCTGACTTTGACTTTGCAGCTGCCAGCGTCCTGTACATCCATGCCCACATGCGCTGGTAGTTTGTGTTGAAGTCATGACCTCCAGTTGCTTTTACTTTACATCCCACACCCCTGGCACGTCTAGTTTTGTTGTTTTAATGTCTCAAGTGAGCTGTAGTACCAGCAGAGTTGGTCAGGGACATCTGCCTTCAGACCTCAAGGCGCTTCTAATGTTGTTTTAGGTGCTACCTCACATGATCTTGAAGAGGAATGTTGCATTACCTCAGCTAACCCTATTGGTGGTTTTTGATAGAGATAAAAGTGTTATATCTTTAGTTTGGTGACAATTGGCAGCTGATAATGATGTTTGTATGTGATAATGAAGTTTCACCTTTTAGTACAAGAAATAGTTTCAGTGCACTCGGGGTCAGCTGTGTTCTTAACTTCTTATGTTATGAAACATTATATTGTTGTTAGACTAAGACAGAAAAAAGTTGTGAAACTTTATTTGAAGTTGTTGGAAAATTGTTGTTGAGTTTGTTGAACAAAAAAGTTGCAATACTAGAGATGGCCTTGTTGAATAATAAAGTTAAACAACCTCATTTAACTTAGTCTAATTTATACTTTATTTAGACGTTTTTTGCAAGTTCCTGCCAGAAGGCTAATTGCAAATAGCTATCCAACTGTGTCTGTATCTGTAGTGGCATAACCACCCTTTGGCTTGCATGTACTAGGATACATGAAGATACCTCCCATCCTCAGGATGAGGATGAGGAGAGTAGTGCTGTAGCAAAGACAAAAAAATTGGCTGCATTCCACCTCAAAATGAGGGAAATAGCATTTCAGAGAGTCTAAATTAATTTTCTTTGGGGATTGGGGATATCCCTGGACTGCCCTACAATACTCGCGCCTCCTCTCTGTAATACAGAGTTTATCTTGTTCCTAGCTAAAAGTCAGCCTGTGCATTTCTGAACCTGCAGAAGTATATGATTATTGTGATTCATTATACTGTGCAGCTGTATTTTTGATGTGCACAAAATTAAGTTAGAACTTCTTCAAATCAAAAAATAGGAAGCGAAAGGTGAAGAAACCCTTAAGTTTAAAGAGTCATGTTATTGTATCTATGGGACACTACATATCTAAATCCCAAGAGTAGAATAATAATAAAAAAGAAATTACAGAAAATGCGATGGTGTTGGTTTATTTGTTCTTGAAGATCCTCAAAGAAAGCTGAGTTTTTACGTGTTAGTGTCTCGCTTGAGAAGATCAAAGCTTTTTGAATGCGCTGCCTCTATCAAGTTAAGAAACTAAGCTCCAAGAACTAAAATAACTAAATAAATCAAAAATCAAAATTGTGAATGTTTGAATTCATCTTCACCTGAGTCTTTACTGGTGTTATATAATTCCCCTTCTTTCTCCAGTCAATGGAATCCGGCTGTGGTCCGTTGCTGCTGAGGTAGTTTCCCTTGGTGGCAGAGCAGTTCTGCAATTTGCAACAGATGTTAAGTCGCTGTCCGCCACACAATGCTCCTTGCGAGCAAAGTTTCGTGCAAAGGACATTACCTGCGGCTCAGACATGAGGAAAGCCTTTCGAAACTCATTAAAAGTCATGCCTGAAAATTGGTTGAGTCCCACTTCACGGAGAGATTAAAAGAGAACGTGATTTAGAGGGTCAAATATGACAAGAAGTAAGTAGATGAATGGAAGGGGGGGAAAAAAGTTCCTACTTGTGAAAGAGTGATTCCCTTCATTGTGTTTGTCGATCCTCCTCTTGTTCTCTGTGAATATCTGGAGTCTTCGGTAGTACTCATTGAAGTCGTATGCTTTGTTGTACTGTACATGTGAGGGAGTGAGGTTTATTGTCAGTGTTGCAGTGATTTTTCCACCTCGAAAAACTTCCGCATACTTTTGCACAAACTTTTATTTAGCCGGAGTTACAGGCTATAAACAGACCCACCTGCGCCATCCATGACTTGAAATGAAACTCATCTGAAAATAATTCACACAGCATTAAAAATGCGTCGGGTGCAGGAAATACAACACTTTATAGCAACATGATTCCATATGGCGGAATAAAGAAAGTGAAAGTCATGCAAAAGCGAACAATAACTTAGCCTCTATGGTATCAGTGCCGCTTTTGTGAAGGCTTACCTCGCTCAGACAGGTAAAAAGCTGAAGCTAGGGACAAGAAGCAAAGCAGGAGCCAGAGCCTCGTCATGGTCCCTCCGTAGCGCTGCAGCCCGAAGAGGTGACGGTGGAGAGGAAACAGATGAGATGGGTCACGAGATGAAACGCTACCCAAATGTGTAACATGAAACGTCCCGCAGTTTGTGACGTCACCGTGTTGTCGGAATTAGGCACCAATCAAAACACAGCTCTCCCCGTGACAGTCTGTAACCATGGAGGACAGCTATATAACTGCGGCAGGTAATGTCAAGTTTTCATCTGCCGAGTCATAGCTGGGCCAGGAAAGGTGCAACCCTACCGCTGCGGTGGTTCACGTTATAACTTCAAAAACATTAAATTAAAAAATAAATAAATAAAAGTTTTTTAAAAATGTGGCAAAATATCAGTAACAATATTACTATTACTATTACTATTACTATTACTATTATAATTACTCTAAAAGCGTTTAGTAGATTCAAGTTGGCCAATTCAAATACTGGCCAAACCTTATTTGACGGTGCTTGAGCTTGATGTTTCCTGCAGGTTTTTAATCTACAAGTTGTAAAAAAGAGTGCAAATTCTTAAATCAGGTGATTTATTTCTTTTTTTTTTTTTTAGTTTAGAGGCTATAGGCCTATATTTATTTGTTGATGTAAATCCTTCACTGTGCACATTTCTAATAAAATGTAAATAAAAACAAATGCATATTTTTTTTTCAAAATTAGATTTCTCTGCAGATAATATAACAATGTAAAAGGAATCTCTTCCTCATTTCTTATAAAATTCTTAAAAACTCCTTAAACAATCTCTAATTGAAATCTGCCTTGGGTATGGATAATGTTTGATTTAACTGTAAAGGCACAAGCTAGCATTCCAGGCCATTGCCACTTTGTAGTTCTATAGTATTCATCAACAAAGAAGAACTTAATAAGGTGCCTGATGCTGAGCTATTTAAAGTGTAAATAAAACTGAATGGAGCCTAGTGCACAACTTACTTTTAGAACAAAACATGTCATAGGATGGTGGTTATTTTGTCACTTTGAACCTGTAAAACGTTTTTGCATAAAAAAATGGAGCCTGGTGCCACAGCAGCTTTTGTAACAGCCATTTGTTATTTTTTACCTGTTGTGGGGACTTTTTTTTTTTCAAACCCACAGGCGATCTTCAATAGTTCTCTGTTGTGTTGTGATGAGATGTAATTGTGTTTTGAACAGGTAGTCATTTTTTAGATTTTCATACTGGCCCAAATATTTCATCTCTATCTATTAAAAAAAAAGTAAAAACTCAAAGGTTCAAGGTCAGTTTGCCTTTTATTACCCAATTTGTAACCCCAGTTTGTGGTGGTCTGTATTATTCATCTTGTTTTGATGTTGATGGTTGAGGTTTATATATTTTGTTCCAGCCATACTTAGTCTGATTTTACTAATTTAGAATATCATAGTCTTCTATAAAAGGCAACATTACTCTTGAATTGTTCTATTAAAAAATGTTTCCTGGTCTCCTTGCAAGAATCCCTATAAATAACTGTGTTTTATTTTTTATTACAAAATTGAACGTGCACAACCAATAGAGCTACAAAAACACTTGAGACGACATCCTCCTGAGATAAAATGTATTTATTAACAAGAGGTAACTGGGAAACATATTTTTGTTTATCTGTTGTCATGTTCATCTTCATAATTCTCTTTTTTTTTAATCATTTGCTTTTCTTACAAAAGTAGGAATATTTCTTAAGCTGTGGAATCGAGAGGGTTGAAAGATAATTTTCATACCACTGGGTATTGCTAACAGCAAAAATGTTTATTTGTTTAAATACCTTAGAAGATTATGTGAAGGTATAGGTGTATACAGTATCAGTAAATAGTTTAATTCTGTCTGTGAAGGTGTTGCATGCCTACTACATGAGCCGTAAAAGTGTACTGTACATACATAGTAAAAATACATACAGATATTCACAGAATAAGCACTACATTACTATATTCCTGCTAACAGAAATGATTATAAACAGGATTACAGTATAAATGCAAAACACTTTGAAGTTGTGTCTCTACCTCTAAGTCATGGTTTCAAGACCACACTGTTGTAGCATTTTACATAGAGCTTGTATTCGAAAGGATTACACTGTTCCACATTGAGAAATATGCCAGCTCGCATGTACAAAATGTACAGCATGTCTCAGTGAAGTGAATTAACAACAAAGTACAAAATACTTCCCCAGGTTCATATAAAGAGCAGGTTCACTCTCTTGTATACTACTACAAAAATAGTGTTTGAATGCTGCAGGCAGAGGTCATTCACATACATTTGATCATAGTTTTTAACAGCAATGCATATAACAGAGTGATGTACAGTCACGTTCCACAATCACTGGAACAGCAAGAAGGACAGATTGTCTTTTTACTTACAGAAGAGCAACAACCACTCTACAGAAGTAGAACCCAAACTTGAAGGTACAACTGCATGTGGTCTTTTTAGTGAGTCTTTTAAGACAGGAAATTTTAACCAACTGTACTATTGTGTTAAATCAAGTAGCAGAAATCTGGTTTCTAATTTTAAATAATTCCAATATATAAGAACATTAACCTTCTTAATTGCTGTAATTTTTAACACATCTTGCAGCTGAATCTGAAATAAATTGAGCTGTTCAAAGAGGTCTTGGGCACCTCATAAAAAAGATTAGTACACCTTACTGTCAAAATACACATAGGTTTTTGTCAATTTTAGGTTAATGAAAACATGTATCTCAGAGCTGAAGCCCGCAACTCCTGCACCGATGGCCATAACAAGTTTCACAACATCTGCCAGACAGTAAAAAGATTGAGGGATTAAAATAAAAGATAGAAAGAAACTCTACAGACTACCAGATGTTTAATAAAGAGCATATATCATCATATTGTAAAGCCAGAACACCGACAGATTTTGAAACTATAAAATATTCCCAATCTGCATTTACATTGGTTTTCAAGATGGTAGAGTAATTTTAAATTCCTGGCAAGAAAAAAAGAAAAGAAAAACCTAAAACTAAAATACTAATTTACTACCATATTAGATGATGACATGTTTGTTTTGACAGCATCTTGGGCAGTGGTGGCCAAAGTGTGGCCTGGGAAACATTTCCGGCCCCTGGGTTGATTTTATGCGGCCCTCAACTGCAATTCAACAATAATTTGATGCACCAGCACATGTGAGTAGTGCAGATGGTGGCTATTTATTCTTGATTAAGACAAAATTGTTGCCGATTAAAACTTTCTTACAATTGAAAATGTTTGGTACAACACTAAGTATCTAATTTCATAGTATAAATAGCACTACATTTGTTCAATGACTTTTAATCAAATGCAGACTTTAGTGCACCAAAATTGGCATTTAATTAATTTTTTTAAATTGGCTAAGTACAGTAACTGTTTTAAAACAACACTGACTCAAGTCCTGTTTCTGTTGCGGAGATTAGGCAAAAAAAGTTAATTCAAGTCCAAAGGAAAATGGACGACCATGTTTTAATACGACAAAAGACGCAAAACCTTTTTTAAATTTTGAATCTGTAATGATTTACACATCCCGTTTGAAAATGAAATCGGACAAATTTGTTAGTTGAATGTTAGTTTGTTTTTTATTTCCATTTTTGGCCCTTAAGTACTTTTGACGTTACAATTTTGGCCCAGGTAATCAAAAGTTTGGACAATCTTGATCTTGAGGCATGTCACTCTCTGTGGGAGTATACAGGGATACAGATTCGATTCTTGACAAAAAACAAAATGTAATTATATGGCTGTGTGGCTAATTCTTGGTGACACAGAAAGAGAATATTGTGAGCATTTCTGCTTCAAAGATGATAAATTCAGGACATTTGTATTGAGTTAAATGACAGCAAACATAGTCAGAGACGATGGATCTCTCCTCAGCGACCAAAAACAAAAACTTACTGGAAAGTCATGTTTTCCTTGTGGTTAGAATCAATAAAAATTTGGATTTAAGAGAAGGAACAATCCAAAGCTAAATGATGAAAACACAACATGGTTCATACAATGACAGACAGCTCTGACAGGGACAAAACAGCTTTTTATATTCATGTGTCCTCTGTTGGTACAAATAAATCAGCTGAAAACTGCAAAATTAGGTTTTGACAGCTGATTTGCTGTAGTGGTAACCTGACTCTCACCAGATTGATGTCGCTCTGCCGAGCTCCACACGACTCCTGACATCCATCTGGAATAGCTGCCATTGGGAGGGATTACAATACCACATAAAATGGACGAGCCAATCAGGATCGCCGGGCAGAATTTTCATAGAAGTGACATACCAGAGAAGCAATTGTTTGGATTCAGACAACAATGGCGGCTTGCAACAAAGAAGCAAGCTGTAACATTGATGTTGCTATTTCATCAGTGTTGTCCAATCTACCGAATATTAATTATTTAAAAAAACACACCAGAGATCGGCTTTAAATGCTTTTGTTAGTGGAAATTATGTTTTTGTCCTTCTCCTGACTGGGTTTGGCAAAAGCTTGATCTACCTTAATGTCAGCATCACGGGCTGGTTTTGTGGTTGAAGTAGCATGTCAGTAAAGATGGCAGACAAGTGGTTTATCCAATCATATGCAAGGAGTTTTGATAAAGCCCCTTCTTCTGAAGGGGCTTTATCCAATGGAGCAATCCCAAATGGATGTGTGGGCACTAGACCTGTAACTTTCAGGTTTCGGTTTAGCCCCGCTGAAGGCCACTGGTAACCATGGCCATGACCAACTTTGACTGGAGGATGAAAAAAGTAGAATCATGTAAGATTAGTAGTTCTCATGTTTAAGGGGAGCTCAGGCTGAAGGCCACTAACGCTGCGCTGTAGCAAAATTAAATAGTCTCTATGTTTTGGAATCTGATAGCAGACCATCTTGGACCAGCAGATTGAGAAGTCATCAAGTTGTAAAGATCAGGCCACATTCACACCTCTTGATTATACTCAGTCTCCCATTGAAACAGGGAGAGGATGAGGCAGAGCCAGGGGAGAGGGAGAGGGAGGGGGAGCTCCAGAAGCAGTGGAAGAGAAGGACAGAGCAGACAACAGGCTCAATCATCTGATTATGAAAGACTGTAGGAACTTCAACACAGGAGAAGAGCTAACATGTTTTGTAATAATAACCATGGCCATGGCAAACTTTGATTCAAGGATGGGAAAAGTAGAAGCATGTAAGATTAGCTCTCATGTTTAAGCGGAGCTCAGACTGCTGCAAAGCATCACACATGACCCATTCAGCAACACATCCGACCCTCTCAAGTTACATAGGCGAGTTGTTGAGAAGGCCACTGAGCATCCATACGTGATAAGTGCTGTATGTTGACCTGAAAGATCCTTTAATATATCTCAAATTAAGCTAATACTCAGGTCAAAACCTACTCAGTGCTGCTTTAATTCCCTTGTAGAGAGCCAGTTTTCTCCAAGCTACTGCATCTATGACATTTTTTCTTATTTCCTTCGTATCACGGACCAATCTACCTTTGTCTGATGAACTCAGATTTGTTCTGGAGACTTAGTTATGTTTTGTTATGGGTAGCCATTTTGTTATGCATTGACATGTATGAGTTTACCATTGCATGGTTAACATGATCACTTTTTGGCAACCTTTGATTGTGGGTATGGGTGCTTTATGCATGTTTTATTTTTCAGCTGTTTGAACAAATTTCTTAAATTTGGTCATTAACTGAATATGTATTTTTCAGCTACAAGCCTGAACAAAATCGAAAAAGTTGAAAAGTTGTAAAAACTGATGATATATGCCCTTTAATCGAGTTTAGCAACTTTTTGAATTTTATCACCTAAAAATGTTGCTATTTTAGAGTTTGTTGTTTTCTTATTACAAATCAGAAAATAATAAAATTGAGAAATGTGAAAAAAGTATTAATTGTTTTGGTTGTCAGACTTCCCAGTATACCTTTGTGTAACCGGCATATGAGCAAGGGATAATGACTGACGTGGTGCCCATTTTCAAAAATTAATGGACGACGCGGAGGCGTGAACTGGCCATTAATTTCTGATAATGGACAACTCGTAGGACATTATTCTGCTTATACCATCGTCACTTCCGAAATAAATAAATATTAAATCAATTATTAATACTTTCTCAAAATCTCTGTTAAATTATTTCTTAAATTCTCACAGTTAAAATCATAAGATTTTCACAAGAAGCGGCTGAGAGAACTATTCAAAATCTCGTTGTGACATGTTGCCAAGATAATCAGCATCAACTGTCTTGCCGTTACCTGCTAACAAACTTTTTTATAGGCACTTTTTAACGGACCCTCCGCAGCCAATCAGAATCGAGTATTCACCCAGAAAAATGGTATAAGAAACGTTTATGAACTCCAACCAGAGTCACTGTAGGATTACTGTTATTGCATGTTTTAGCAGCTGGAAAATGCCGGAACCACTGCTCTACAACGTAGGAGCACCTCTATGTTCAAGAAAACCTTTCCATAGCAGAACCTTGTGAGGTTTGCGGACAGTAACGTTGTCATTGGGTAGTGCTGTTTCTAAAAGAGATCAGACTTGCAGTGTGATCATCAGCAACCCACTTTTGAATGCCAAACAAGCCATAGAGCTTAGAATAATTTTAGAAAAAAACTAAGATACATAACTATGTGTACCTTAGTAGAAGTGAGGAGGATTACGTGAGCATTTTCAAACCATAACATGACTAAATACAAAGCTCCATCTAAACTTCATTCCTAGTCAGTCAGATTAGGTTGTTTGTTTCATAATAAAAATGATTGGAACTGATAGGAAAGAGTTGGGACCACAGTTTAGACAAATAAACAAAAACGAAGACATAAATCTCTTCCTTTTTTTGGTTTGGGAAGCACAGAGACACAAATGCTTTGGATATCTTGCTGTCATTTCCACTGATCATTGTTCCCTCTTTTAAAATACTATTTTACTATTCCTCTGGGCTCTTTTACCTGATTTTTTTTTTATTTTTATTTTTTGCAATTTATTTATACAATGCTACATTGGTTGCAGAGAACTTCAACGAACAATAAAACTCAAGCCTGCTGAACAACAGCCAGCAGCATTAGTGCTCAGAAAGTGCAAATTCGACACAGTAGTATATGATGCAAAATAATGTCATTGGTCACTAAGAAACACGGTTGCATGCAACTACAGTGACCTCTATTATTATTATTATTATTATTATTATTACTATCATTAAATTACTCAGTTAAATGAAAAGTCTCTAAAGCAGGTGTCAACATGACAAGAAAGAAAAAAAAACAGAAAAAAAACATCAAAGTGTTTTGTGTCATCAAACAACTTTAAACATCTACTGTACAGAAGAACAAATATTTAACATGTACAGCTATACAAATGGAAATATGAATGGTAACTTATATGTAATATTAACAAAGAAAACTAAGTGTGAAGGACCACTTTCCCCATTAGTTGGGCACTTTAGGCTCGATTCTGAGTGAGGCTTCATACATGCTTTCCTCATCAAGAACGAAGCTCTTGTCCAGTAGGTACTGGGCTACCTGGAACAGACCAAAAAAGAGCAAATGTTAAAGTCTGTAACTGAACAATCGGTAGATTTAATTTCAGAAATAAATCCTCTTTAAAAAACACACTTCTTCCATACCCCAGGTTCTGGTTTTAATATCAAAATAGTCACTTAGGTATTTCTAATGGATCCTTTTAGTATTTTCATATGTGGAAGGTTATCAGAATGAGCATCATTCTTAAGGGGCTACTTACCCATTAAGAGAAAGCACTAAAAAACGTTCAGTTATTAGAAAGAATAACTTTAGGTTTTCAACATTTTCCGCTTTATGAGCTCCTCTCTATTATTAGATCCTACCAACCAGCCTTTGCTTCCCAAGTGCATCAGAATATGTTTCCCAGACTAAAATTACTTGAATTTATCTTGACCACTAAAGTGGTCTTTGCATACAAAGACCACTTTATACCACTTAATATCTGCAGGGAGGCTTCACCCAGTCATGTAACACTCACAACATATCCTGGTCCTGTTTATTCAATGGTCCCAGTTTTCCCTGTTGCAAAATTCAGCCAAACAGCATTATTTTTGGTACCATATTTCTGTAAATGATGTTTAAAGGTATCCTGTGTGGAAAGGATAAATAAATATTGTAAGCTACTTTCTTGTTATACTTTGGCTGGTGTTTAAAGCTGGTTCATGATGCTGAGTATTGGCACATCCAGGCACTTTTACTAACCAGCCATACAACTTCAATAACTGCTCCCATGCATTATGGGTTCACGCTGAAGTCCACAGGAGTTGGAATCGACTCCTCCACAGAGCTCCCTCTCCATAACCTTCTATTTTGGATAAGGTAACCTGTTGCTTTTTGTGTTATACATTGAAATGTGAAATTGCTCTTACTCTAAACCCTCTTTTGGGGCGAATTGTAAATGAGACCCAGCAGAGGGTGAATTATCTGGACCTCACAGCCCTTAGGATAATGGTAGTAACTGCTCGGACACACTGATGCTGTTTTTCTGAACTGAAAAAGGATAGAAGGCGTCTTCTTGGATTTTCAATCTGAGCAAAGGAGCTGCTTCTTTCCAGGTGCATGATATTGTTAATTTGATATCTTAGAGGTTTGAAGCAGAAGCTAAAAGGTTTTCAACAATTTATTCGAAGGACAGCTGTGCATGTTAAAGTTTTGACCAGTTGTTTCTTTAATTCAGATTGTATGGCAGCCTCGCTTCTGTCCGTCTGCCCCAGAGCAGCTGTGACCGCAACGTAGCTCACCACCGTCAGCGTGTGAATGCCTGAATGTAGGGTAAAGCACTTAGGGGTTCTCAGGACTTGATCAATTTGATAAAGTACACTGCAGTTGAATAGTAGCAGTAAGTCAAGACAAGCTGGACTATAAACTTAACGTAATGAAGTTTCAGTGACCTACAACAGTTTGAATTGAACATTAACATTTAAAGACGTCGCTGCTTGATTTATTAGCCAACTGAGCCATCAGCTGATTACGATTTTCCTGCGTTGTTTCGTATCACAGTAGAGCGGAGGATTGGTGGAGAACTGTGTGTACCTGGGAAGCACATCTCGACTGGGGATCTGAGACCAACAGAACATCCTCATTGGGCTGTTGGCGTCCATGAAGCTAATATTTAAGCAGATAAGCAGTGAAGTTATGTCGTCCGGAGGTTTACTACTTCATTGTTGCAGATACACAAACTTTGCTGACCTTTTTAAGTTGCTCTCAAATATCAGCGTTGTAGTGTTAGCATGTAATGTTAGCATAGCTAGCATGTGATAAAAAAAAAAAAAAAACATCCCTTAGGTAAAGCAGGTCAAAATTGTATTTATTTCAATTCATTTTATTTAAATACTTTGTGAATTCCAAACCCTTACCCAACAAAACGGAGTAGGAGCCTACTTAAACTCGCAACCCTACAATGACTAGTTTTGTTATTTTTTAAGTCCATTTATAGTAGACCTATAGATACATCAATAGGTCTCTCAGTTTAAGAAAAAGCTAATTTTAGGGTTCAAAAGCCTGAATCCTCAGGCTTCAGTTGTGCCAGTGAATTACCTTTGGTTGCAGGTCAATCTTATATGCTGTTTGCTGAAACTGCCTGATTTCTCTGATGATGTGAGATATCTAAAAAAAGACAAAAAGAGGAAGATGTTACTTTCGACATGCAAAGCTCTATTTTGCATGTCATGTAACAGATCCCCAAATAGCTCACCATTCTCATCTTAGAGAAGTTAACCAAATTGTCTTCGGTGTAGTTTGGTGTTCCTTCTTCAATGAAAGCCAGATCAGTGAGGTACATCCCCAGATATGGCACACAGGGAGGATCACAGCTGGTGGAAAGAAAAGACACTCCCATCATGCAACTTCTCTACTCTGTTTTGTTCTTCAATAAGGGGTGCATGAACAAAACTTACTTCTTCAGAGCTTCTCTGAGGTTCTTGAACCTCCCCTCTGATGAAACGAGCTTTTGGAGCTTATCAATAAGTGCTTTTGTCTATGGAGAAATGGTAATAATACATATATTTCACGGTAAGAGTTTCATTGAAAAGCTGGAGCAACATCTGCAGAAACAAGTACCTGTTTGGAAACCTTGAGCCAAGTCTTCTTGAGGCGGAAAACGGAGCTGCGGTTTAGGGAGGAGGTGATTTCAAGTACAGCGTTGTAGTTATGCAAACAGCGGCAGATGTCAGCCACAGCCACCCATTTCTCTATGACAGCGACACGGGTGACCAAGTCGTCACACCGCAGGATTTCTGTGGCGATCAGGTTGCTTGTCTTCAGAGAAAAAAAGAGAAAATTAAATTTTTTTAAAGTAAAATCAGATCAAGATGCCAGTAGTGCTTAAGTAACTTACATCATTGAAGTGCTTTGTGGTTCTCATGATATACGGTGTCTTCTCATTTTTGTCATTCTTCATCCAACCTTGACCGAAGAACTCCCTGTAATTTAAAAGAAACCAAATCAGGGTGGACTTGAAAAATGAGTCTGCAGAATTTAGTTAAATGACTAAAACTATGCTGCGTTGGTCACAGATGTGTACAGCTTTATTGTGGCGCTTACTCATATGGGATGACTTTAAACACCAGGTGGTCAAGCAGAGTTAGCTGTTCTGCGATTTCCATGGCAGAGTGGCTCTCAAACGGTTCGGCTTTCCCCCCTCCAACCTAAGTTAGAGAAAGAAGTTCAAACATCAGTTAAAAATTAAAACATAAAATAAACTCGTAATATATTTCTTAGGGATATTACATGTTTTGTACAACCAAATTTTATTATCGCTCAAGATCTTTTTGACTTTAAGCTTTAAATAACCAGAGACTGGAGTTTTTGCTTATTATTTTCAGCAAAATTCCTCAGATTGGATGTAGAGTGTCTGTTTTTTAAGGCTTACCACAGATAAACAAACCCATAAGGCCTTCAGAGAACAGGTGGACTCCATGTGGTGTCTTGGTGATTTGGCTGCACTGTATTTTATATTTGGGTATCTGATCAAAAGGAGCTGAATACATATGTATGCCAAACCTGTCAGATTTTCATTTACAAAAATGAAATCCATGTGTGATTTGCCCTCCACGTCAGAATTATGCACTACTTTGTACTATCCTATGACACGACAAAACCCCAAAATTAAATACAGGGAAGACTGTGGCTGCATGGTTAGAAAATAATAAAGTAAAAATAAAGTAAAAAAAAGGTGAAGGGATGTGAAAGTACTGTAAATAATCCCATGTCAAGTGCACTATGATATTTTCTGGTACACTTGTTCTTGTTCCATTTTACCCAGTGTGTTTGAAAACTCATCAAGACAGAAAATTATTATTTTTTTTTAGTTCTATAGACAAAGTCATGAAAATCTTCCCAAAAATAATTTATATTAGTGCAAAAAAAAACACATACATGACCTGATTTTGTTTACATTTTGCAGCAGAAAAAAAATTGTTTTTTCCATTTTCATTCCTAAACGCAACAGTAACATTCTGTATACTATAAACATTTTACAACCAGCACCTGATAAATACGACCAATCCAATAAATACAAATATTGTTGAAAAGTTCCTTCAGTTCAAAAACTCAGTTCACTATGTAGCTTAATTACACACAGGCTGTTTTACACCCTTTATTTCTGCTAACTGTGATATTTTCTATTTAAAGCTAATAAAACCACGGCATTTAATATTAAAATATGACATCAGACCTATAAGAAATGTACCGTAATCTTTATAGCGGAATGTGGTCTTAATACAGTACTGCGCCAAGTTGTTTGGCAAACGCCCCAACAAAAACCGAAGAAGAACAACAAAATGTAGAAGAAGAACGTTGCATTTTTAGGATTATTTGTTATTTTCCTATTTTTTTTTTATTTTTTTGATAAACCTTTTGGTTTCCTTTTTCCAAGATATATGTGTGTGGGCGAGGTTATGCCTTTACATCGGGGTGAGTTACACTTTAAGCACAATTCAACCCAAAGCTTCACTTGTCAAAGCCTATTTTGCAATGTTTGGCCACTTGATGGCACCGTGGAACAAAACGAAGAACAATGAGACTTTGGCCCACGAGTGAACAAAACAGATGAAAAGCTTTACTGTGTCTGACCTGGCCATTACTAATGTTCACGGCTGATTCAGGCACAAGAAGCTGTTGATTATAGTATAAATAAACTGTTAACTAGGTCAGGTGAAGAACGAGCATTCAACTTATTTGACCAATCAGCATATGCTTACATTTGGACTAATCATGTCCCCTTGGTTATTCATGGGTTTCTACAAGGCTTGGAAAATACAATCTTAAAAACAGGTGATAAAAAAAAAAAAAAAAACCTATAAAACCGCAATCAATGTGGTATGAAAACAAAATAAAAACAATACGAACTGGACTAAAACATTGTGTTACGTTTTAGAGAATTTAGTCGTACAAAAGCTCATTTAGTCTAAAATAATCTGTTTCTTGGAGAGGGGTAAAACAAAATCGCGGATACATAAAGCAATCGACGCGACTCACCAGTTGTGTCACGTCTTCCATGGTGATCTGGTTGTCACTGTGATCTTCCTGGGTTAAAGTCCTGAAAAGGAAAAAAAAGTCAGCATCAACCTGCACTGGGTTTCTCTTCAAAAAGTATGTTGTGTCGTGTGTGTGTGTGTGTGTGTGTGTGTGTGTGTGTTTGTGTATATGCTTTTTTTGGCAATTAATTCAGGTGTAGGATGAGAAAAAAAACTTTGGGAATTATCAATAGATCATGAAACACTTTTCAGGAGATTTGTAGTTTTTATATTTTTGTTGAAAAGCTGCATTTCCTGAATTTTTTGTGTATGTGGTCATGTTTCCGTATTTTTCTGCTTTTCACCTTATGACTTCAGAGTAAAAATCAGCCTTCACTGCTAATAAAAAATAAAATTCCTAATCCCTGTTAATTTTTTTTTTACTAAACAATCAAAATTCCATCTCTGTGAATTGTGACTTGGGCCAGAAATATATTCAATAGGTAATTGAAGAATAAAACCCCATTAATCTCCTGGTTGTAGCAGCGGCCAGTGATACCTGATGATGTTGGCTGCTGCTTTCCTCTCCTGTGTCAGCAGCTCAGGGTCATGCATCACTTCCTCCAGGAAGGAAATAACCTTTGTCTTCAGCTCGTTGTTACTCTCAAAGTCCTTCAGAGACACACAGAAACACGTGTCCGGACAACTTTACAAAGATTAATGATGTGGGTTGGAATAGAAGACCTTTCTCTCATTTGATCCATGTGTTCTGCCCATTAGTTTTAAACTGCTTAGTGTTTATTCAGCAGAATGTCTACTCTACAGATAGAAACGGCACATACAAATGTGTCCTGAAATGAGCATTTACCGGAAAATGTTTGGACACCCAGTGCCTCAGCACATTCAGGACTCTGTTGGTTGCTGCTCGTCTGATCACAAACTCTTTGTCACCATTTCTCTGGTCTGTTGGGAAGCCTGAGGTTGGAATAAATAAATAAATAAATAAAACTTTAAACATTAGAAAAAGATAAACAGACCCACAAAAATCTCAAACTCAGCACTTAAATGTAGTTATTAAGTTATTAAGGCTTATGTAAAGATGAACTTTGGTTTACATGGTAAAGGACTTCCTGCTGATCTGAAACCCCAAGAGTGCTTGTACTGGACCAGATGATAAAGGTTGTAGTTCAAATTAATTATAGTTGTGTGTTAACAGTGTCATTATGTAATCACACTAATGGTAAAATTCTATAGTTTGTAACTGAGAAGGAAACTGGGGCTTCATTTCAGACAGTGTTTGCAAATGGACCTCCACAAGTATTTGAAAATGGCAACTGTGTTTTTATTTTTCTATTTTATTTGGCTTTACCAAGCAACTGTTTGTGCATGTGTTGTGCTGTTTTGCTGGTTCAATGAGCAAATGGAGGGAAACTTTGCAGCTCAGACTTCCCCTGGTTGGTTCAAAATATATATAAAGACATGAAGCTTTGGTAGAAGAAATGAGCTTTTAATAGAACTCAAGGTTACAATAATATTAATAAAAAAACAGGGTGAAGAGTTTTCATTTTTGTTCTCTTAAAATTGTTATCAGCGGAGGAACAACCCTCCTTAAGAGCTGAGGACAGCAGAAAACTATAATATTTATGACATTTCTGAAATCCACTGAAAATATCCTTTTGGTTTAGCTTTTAGCTGATTATTTCCCAATTCCTTCTTATCTTAAGATATTGTGCACTTTAACATCCCCTCCGGTTTGGATATATATGAAATTTAAATGACTGCATTTACTATAATTGCATGGGGGCAAAGTTGGCACAGTTGACCTGCTGCAAGAAGGTTTTGGGTTTGAATCCTGGCATCGCATAATGTTCTCACGTTCTCTCTGTGCACATGTAGTTTCTTTCTGAGTACTTTGGTTTCCGCCCACTGTCCAAAAACATGACTGCTAGGTTAGCTGGTTACTCCAAATTGCCCTCAGATACAAGGGTGTGTGCATGCATGGCTGTTTGTCACATTTTTCTCTTCGCTGTACAGCGATCGACCGGCGACCTGTCCAGGGTGCACCTCCCCTCTCGCCCTTTGACCACCGGAGATAGACACAACCCTGCATGGATAATCAGGTATTAACAATAAATGGATGCCTTTGTTATATTTGTTATAATTTATTTCCATACAATTTGTTTGAAGCACGTGCAATTTCATTTTCCTTTAATAAATAAATGCATTTCACTTATTTATCCATCCATCTGTTTTCTATACCTGAATTTCTATGCAGGGTCACCTAGTCAGCGGTCAATGGGCAAAAGGAGTAGACCCTGGACAGGTCACAGGGCATTTCCTGATTTATATATTATGAATATTATTATCACCTCAGTTCTAAAGTCCTTACACTGGCTCCCTGTATCTCAGAGAATATACTTGGAAATACTTCTCTTAGTCTATAAAGCACCTAAATACATCACAGATTTGCTGTCAGTGTGTCAACCTTTCAGACCACTCAGGTCTTCAGATTCAAGCCGACTCTGCATCCCCAGAACCAGAACCAAACACAGAGAAGGAGCATTCAGTTCCTATGCACCACTTATCTGGAACAAACTTCCAGAACACAGTAAAAGTGCTGAAGGCCTGAGTTTCTCTAAATCAAGAGTAGAAACACATTTGTTTAAGATTGCCTTTAACTGTTCGAGTTAAGCTCTAAACTGAAACATTAATATTTGCCTTGCCTTATTATTTTAAATAGATAGTTTTAATTATTTGTGATCTTAGTTACTGTTATCATTTGGACTTCTGTTTACTCATTTATTTCCTTTTCCATGCTTGACTTGTTTAACTCATTATTTCTTTTTTATTTGTTTTGTTGTTTCTTTTTTTTGTTTCCTCCTGATTCAATCTCACGTAAAGCACTGCTTTTACCCCTATTATGTATGAAATTTGCTCTAGAAATACAGACTAATTGACTGTTGGACCGACATACAGCAAAGTTGCAGAGGTTGACTGTGTCTAGGACCAATAGCCTGTGTATTTGGGACAGCTTCTTCTCTTCTGTGCTATGTGACTCCCTTGGGTTATTATTTAAATTAGTTGATGCTTCCTGTTTTTATACTGACAAAGACCTTATAATGCATCCATCTAGCTGCCTGGTTTCAGTAGCCTGGATACCCTTACATTTGTTAATTAATAATAACTTTTTTTAATGGAGCTTATATGCTTGTCTCAAAACTTTGATGTAAATACTAGAATACTGTATAAAGGGAATCTAAAAACTTTTCACAACACCAACTATATCTAAGGCACTTGTGAACTATCCACTGATTATTTTGTTTTATATGATGCCTGATTTTGTTGATGAAATCTCCATACGTCTAAATAAATCAAGACCCAATTTAGCTCCAAGCTAACCCATTTAACAGCATAAACATTTTTTATGTGTCTAAAAGATGTTATCTTTTTAACATTGAATGCATAGAAAGGACGGGGTTCTCATGGTACTTCATTCCTTGGAGAGCCTTAAATAACTCATGTTTTGTGGAATATAAACAAAAATGAAGAACAGGATCTAAATTCTTTCACGTTAAACAGAAAAGCAGCAATTGTTTTAACTACTTCTGAGATAATACTGTTTTAGAGAATAGTATCTAACATTAAAACGTTACTAATATATACTAAGCAACAGTTATGAATGAACACCCACTAAATTCACTAGTTAAATAAATATATACCTCAATATTATTCATTTTTGCCCTTCTGCTCGTTATAGAGTAACACAAGTATAAGATGCACATATTAGCTGTTTAATTATTCAGGCCATTTGCACAGGTAGCAGCAATTTTAAAACAGCAATTCCTCCACACGGTGGATAGGTGGCACCCCTTGAGCTTTCAAGTTTGTTTTTCTTGTCCACAAATACTTTGAAAAAGCCAGATGTATTTTTGTTTTTAGAGAGGGACTCATCTAGCCTTCTTTCAACCAGCCTGTTGGCAGGAAGGGTAGTACTGAGTAACCCTTTGCTCCATATGCTGCTGGAGGAATCTCTGGCCAATCCGGCCGTTTCCCCAGCTAAAAGGACTTTAAACCATGACTTTAGCAAAACATCAGTATACCTACATAGAGGAAGTTGTAGGTAGTTAAATGTATTTAAATAAACCATAAATAATGAGCTAGTAAAATCAGGTACCTGGTTTAGGTGCATAAAGTTCCCCTCATTATCAGCAAAACAAACCATGTAATGTTTCGTAAAACAAAACCTAATCACCTGATACGCAGCTCATTTGGCCCAAAATAAACAGATAAGATGTTGTAAGAGCTAGCTCTACAGAATGGATGGGGATCCTCAGTGATCAATGCCTTAACGTCAAATCTCATCTTCATTATTTTTTTGGGGGGGGGGGACAAAATGTTCTGTTTTGTTTTTTCAAGTTGAGACACTCTTGGCGTCTCTCATCCTAAACACAACTTTCGGTTTCATTTACGTTTACATTATAGCAGTATGACATTTCCAAGTCACCTAAAAAGTTCGGCTTTCTGCCTTTTTTCCCCTGTTTGTACCACTAACCTATTATGAGTACTGGAACGCTTGTACCCAGTTCTTACATAAACATTACAATGTGACCTCATTCCAGCTTCCTGTGCTCACCAATACAACTAGAGATCAAAACCAAATTACCGGAAAAAAAAAAGCTTTAAAAGTTCAAATGTGCCAGCCTTAGAACTGTCTGCAGCGGACCGATGAGAAGACATCATCTATCATTTCGAAATGTTAAACATAAAACTGAGATTGCGACACATCAAAGCATGATTTAATTCATTGATTATATTAGGAAGTTTCTTTATAGATGAGTTGATTTGTGCTGCATTGTTATTGCTTTTTTATCTTATCAACTGATGGCCATTAAAGAGTTGCTAATTTATCGTGATTATTTAAATTAATTTAACAAAATCAAAAAACTGAACTTTTCTACACATTAATATGCAAAAGATGTCTGACCACTATCTGGATTGCATCAATTTAGCTGTGATACTTCAATTACAAACTAATATAAACTAAGTAAGAGTTTTAGGTTTTTATTTTTTTGCACTTTTGTCTTCAACTTAACACCAGCATTGACGGGAAACAGATCTAAAACCGTGTCAGCAGCAGAAGAAAATAACGACCTAAATCAAACATTTAAGAACAATGAACAATTCATGGAGGATCTTTTCAGATCCGTTTCACCGTTATTTATAACCTTGTAAAAAAAAATCTGAGCATATGAGTGTCACAAATTTGCTCTAGACACTAAAAGAAAATATTAAGTTGAACATTTCCTGCTTTATTTAAAGTGCTGCCATTTTTCTTTCGTAATTTGATGTGAATGTGAGACAAAAACAGTGGAGAGCGCATTCAAACTGGCATATTTGTAGTGAACTCACCGGTTAAAAAGTGATCAGGGATGGATGGAAAGCAAAAAGGGCCTAAGTGTCCTCAGTCTGCAATATATTTTTACAGTCTGTAGCCTGAGCCAAAAGGATTGCATACCTGTGCTGGCGAGGGACATCCGCCGATATTTCTCCTTGGTAGGCGTTCCCTCGTTGGCTCCAGCGGTGGCAATGGCAAAGGCCGAGGCAGCAGACAGAGCACTGCGGTTGTTGTCGAGCTCTCGACACGAGGACATCACCATGCCATTGTTGTAGGAAAACAGAGAAAACTCTGCAAAATATATAAATAAATAAATAAAACAAACGAAGACGCCTTTTTAAATAGTCAAAAATAAATCACTTTTAAAGAAAAACTGTTATGTAACTGCGTTTGACTAAAAATAACTTGAATTTATTCAGACTGCAGAGCAACCTGGTTTCCCTCGCTCAAGCCTCCACTAGGGAGCACTAAAGACCGACAGAACAGTTTCCCTCCAGACTTTCCTCTTCAAGAGGCTTTGATATTTAAGATGGTTGCTGCTAAATATAGCCGGCAAATATCAGCATAACAGTGAAATCAACAGATCCTCTGCTCTCTGCCACGTTCGAATCACGGGCTCAGACACGCAGACGCAAAATCTGTCGCCCTGCTGAACACTTTCACTAGATTCACATGCGGTTTTCCAAGCTTTGCTGTTGAAAATCTGGTATGCATAATTTTTTTCCCCCCTTCTTTTTTGGCAATAGATTTAGAAGGCGAAAATAATCCTGGTGCCAACAAAACAGGCTCATTACCGGGGGTGGCAGGGAAAGCACGCTTTTGATGTAGTTGCTATGACACAAGTTTTTCTTAACACTTAGTGTAGCCAAGCTTTGGTTTCTCCTCTCATACTCATGACCATCAACACATTGGGATTTGCAGGCTATTTTCTACCAATAACACACGGGACATTTCAGGCCTTGATGAAGGGAGAGGTTTTTTTTTTAAGCCTTCAAAGTGATTATTGTAGCATCTGAAGAAACAAAAACATAACTGCGACCCAAAAAACATTGATAGTTTGCAGGATAGTTTGCCCCCTAAACCCTCAATTCTGAGGGTTTAGGGGGCTTATTATGGCACTACAAAGAGAGTGTGCAACCTCGATGCAAGTCTATCGTGCTCCCGATGTGCGATTATGTCACACTTCTGGTTTCGGACACGATGTACCTGAGGAGTTTTTGCATTTGACGTTTTTTGGAGTGCTCGGCGACTTGGTGGGAGACGCTTCCGGGTCCCCGTCGTCGCTCTGGTTCTGATCATTGTCGCTCTCTTCTCGTACAGAAAGATCTGAGCATAAAACAAGGGTTTGCTCACTAAATACATTATGATTACAGCAAAAAGAAGCATTTTTTTTTACTAGGATTGCCCAGAGCCAACCAACCTTGTTTGCACACGGCTGCGTCTTCAACCTTGTCTTTCTTGTCTTCTCCCTCATCGGGGATCTTGCTTGTGATCGGGCTGGACACGTAAAGCTTGTTGATGTCCAGGGTGGTCTTGCTGAATGGCGACATGGTGGAATACATGCTTGCATAGCCATTTGAGGAGCAGCTGAGGGCAGCCAGGTCAAGAGCTTTGCCCCCAGTGATGATGGGGATGTTGAGAGAGAGCTTGCGTCGGCGGTTGGGGGATGAGTTTTTGGCGATGGCAAGAGGAGGTGGGGAGGAAAACTTCCTGCTGGCTCTGGGAGAGCTCGGAGGCTCTCCATAGAGGAGTTTGTTGTTCTGACTGCTGGCAAAGAATAACTCCAGGGACCTGCATTGATGTTAGCATGAAGAAACATGTTGATATGATAGCCTTTTTGCACGTAAGAGCTTAATTGGACAAACAATACCTAATGGTGTCGGTCAGAAGTTTACATACACACATTATCTCTGTGAATGCCATTTTTAATAGAGCCCCTCTTTTATCGGGGTGGGATGATGCTTGTGTTATTGTACAATAAAATATTGGAACAATAAGTGTGTAGTGCTTTAAAGTTTCTCTTTAGAGTGATTTTTCTCAAAATATATACAGGATCCAAATTATACATACAAGCTTAAATGCACTACAAGTGATGTTAGGATGAATGTACCTGGGTAAGGCACACCTCAGCCACTCATCAACAGGTTTCCAAAACAAACCTATGATATTCCTGGCTTGTTAAAGAGGTGTAAATATTTTAGACTCCAGAAATTTACTTCTGAGAAGAATCAGATAAAATTTATTCCTTTCAAGAGCTTACTATAGTTGTATACCAGCAGAAAATTATCTTCACTTTATTTAGCATCAATAAACCTGTATTCATAAGCACATAAGCACAAACATAGCATGTCCTGAAACTTCCAGGACCAATGTATGTAATAAAAGACTATATTAGCAGAGTCTAATGCCATGATCACAGTCTTGTGCTGAAGACCTGGTTAAAGTGAAAGATGTGCGTTTATGATTATTAGTTGATTTAAAATAGTTAGTTTATTGGAACTGACAGGGTTTTTAAGACAGTCCCACTAAGTTTCAGTGCTGTTTATTATGTCAGGGATATCCACAAGCTTATCTTCAGCAGCTTTAATTATACCAAATCCAAGTTGTATGTGTGTTTGGGCTCATTTTCCTGTCAGTACATTCAACTGTATCCACATTTTAACCATCTAGCTTCTGGTATGAGATAAAGATGAGGAATTAGGATGTGGTCCTCCTTTATTATCCCTTCTGCTGTATGGTATGTAGCTATACGACTGGTAGCAAAATATCCTTCCAGCATGATGCTGCTACCACCATCTTTGATAGGAGTAGTGTTCTTTAAGTCCAAAAGTCTCACCTTCACCCTTTTCTAAAGATACTTCTTGGCACTTTAGCCAAGTCTGACGCTGCTGTCTGACTGACCATAAACCTCCCAAAGATGTCTGACTTGTCTTTGTGGGGAGCTGTCCATTTGAGACATGCTTTAAGGCAAAGGTCTCAAACTCAGATCTGCAAGGGTTTGTATCCTATAACTTTTAAATGTGTCCTTTGCTCTACTCACCAAAATCAAATTACTAAACTGCCTCACTAGCAGGCAGTCAAGCTTTGCAGAGCTCTGCTAAGGAGCTGGTGTTTAAAGTCAGGCGTGTTGAAACAGAGATGCATGGAAAAGTTGCGGGACACCGGCTCTTGCAGTTTGAGACCACTGCTTTAATGGGTTTGTTTGAAAAAAAGGGACTTCCTTTTTGGTCACATGCTCAGTCAGAGGTGATGTGAAACGTGTTTCAATTTGATACTGAGATTCCAGCACTTTCCAGTTCAGGTCCAGTTTAGGTCAGACCGTTAAACTTGGACTATGCTAAAAATCCAGAAACCGATCAATTTAAGCGAACGTCACCGTTTCTGCAACACCAGTTGGTAAAATATCCAATAAGATGAATGCCAGAAGCTTGATGATGTCAGTAAAAAACATGCAGTGACATGCAGTAAACATTTAAACATTTACATGCAGTAAACCAAATATAAAGGGTGTTTTATGTATATATTTCACTATGTATGTATAATTCTGACCCTGCATGGATAGATGAAAAGTCAAACTTAATTCAAACTTATGAAATTCTTGTTTTTTAAAAAGATGCAAAGTTCTTTGGTGTATTATCATTCCAACACCTAAAAACAAACAGTTCACATGAATCATAAAAAAACACCAAAATCAATATCAGATTCTTCTATTGTTGAGTGCATGTAAACTTATGACCTGTACTTGACATATTTCGTGCCAAACGAGTAAACCCAGCAATCAGAACTGTATTTGCGACCAACTCTCAACATTTTAGAGCAGGATACAGACTGCAGCATTTCAGTAAACCTCTCCCACTCCCTGCCACCCTCCTGCCGACCTCACGGGTTCCCATAAATAGCGCAGCAAGTGATAGTGCGCATGGCCACTGCTGACACAAGCAGCCAAGTGTAGGTGTCTCACAGTGACATTACAAGCGCCATGGGAAAGCATACTGCAGGGCGTGGACGCGGGGAGCTCCGTCTGATCTGAACCCCACAGCTGGGTCCTCCCTCTAGGCATGCAGTGCTGGGAGTTAGCCCACAATGCAACACTTCTGTCTATATTTCACGCTACAGATATCTTTAAAAAACACGGAGAGAGGGAAGGAAAGGGAAGGGTGGGGTCCTGCAGCATTAAAGATGGTTGCCATAGAGCGACAGCTCAGAGTTTAGGCACTCCCAGTCAAAAACAGGGAATTGGGCCGAGTTACTGCCCCAAAGGTCATATAAAATACAAAAGTACACACAGACATACTGGACATATGGAGCACTGCCCTTACTGGATGCTTCTCTGAGTCCTCACTAGCTGCTCAAACAAATATCTTTGCTGTGAAAAAGTATCTGGCTCCTTACAGATTTGTTCTGTTTATGCTTTTTTCTGTGTCACTCTTTAATGCTTCAGATGATTAAATGAATTTTGTGATAACCAGCAGTCAGTCTTTCAAATAGCAACACAAGACTTTTGGCCCTCTGTCCTTTGCGGGATTGTTTTGATTCAGCTACAACAAATGGTTTCAGGCATTAATGGAAAACAAAGTCATGCCAGAGCACTTAATTTGGATTCCCGTTCTTTTACTATACCACTCTAAAACCAATTTTTTTTATTTTTTTTTATTTCTCCCCATCCGGTGGTAGGCTACCTGCTGCAATCCCCAACTGTACATGAGGTTGTGACATCAGATTTTCTACCAGAAAGCACAATTCATAATTCTACTGATTATGGTAAGTCTTCTAGGTCCCCATTTTGACATCAAAGCAGCTCCAGATCACCACAACACCACCACCATGTTTCAGTATTGGGACGGTTTCCCTCTTTTAACTGATGTGTGAGCTTTACACCAGATTTACCAAAATTCACATCTTTCAAATCTTTTCTCTCATCCGTTCATACAATACTTCCTCAAAAGTCTTGAGGATCATAAAGATCCATTTTGGCCTTTGCGTTCTTTTTTTTGTCAGCAGTGGTTTTGGCCATGCAATGCGTCCACTGATGCCGTTTTTGCTGAGTCTCTGTCTTATTGTCCAGTATTGTTAACAGTGACCTTAACTGAGACAAGTAACGCCTGCAGTCCTTCAGATGATGTTCTTGTTCTTTTGAGAGTGGCCAGTTTACTTTTGGAGGGATTTTGGTCGGCTGGCTAACCCTAACCGAGTGGTTTGTTGGATTCCTAAAACCTTATAAATGTCTTTGTAACCCTGTCTCTAGACCAGTCACTTTGTTTTGCATCTATTGTTCTGAAAATGATGTGTTGCTTTTTACCTACTTCAAGTTGTGGGACAGATTCAACTTAAGAGATTTCTTCATTCTTTGGAGCTAGCAGTGTTCAGGCCTTGGCATGGCTGGAGAAACTGATCCAGCTTTCCAAAAGATCTAACCACACTTCATTATTGAAGGACAGGAAAGACACATTTCCAGTTATCTCAAATGCTTGACTGTACTTGTTACCGACAATAGCAGTCTAATCAGTTACTGGGTCTTGGAACATAATTGCTTTTTCGGATGGGGCGAGGACGGTTTGGATTGCTTTTTTTTCCTCCTATTTAATGAAATCATTACCAAACTGCATTTGGTATTTTGTTAGGTTATCGTTGTCTGATATAAAAATTTCTTTGATGATTTGAAATGTTTGTATGTGACTAAAAAGCAAAAACCCAAGACACGTTTAAGGGGGCACACAATTTGCCGTCAATCAGGCATTTGACTTCAAATTATCCATGGGGAGAGAGCTGCAGGTGTGTCAGACACAAAGTTTGGTTTGGTTTTGGATTAGAAGCCTTGTTGACAACAGTAAAACATCAAAATATGTTCAAATAGGCCTCACGACTCACTGGGCGGGGATGGCACTGATGGGCTTCTTGTAGATAGTGATGAGTTTATCCAGCACCACATCAGCGGTGGTGAACACGCGGTAGGAGTGCAGGAAAGTGTTCAGGAAGTCGATCGAGAGGAAACGGAGATCCGTCAGTCTTTCCAGCAAGCGTTCGACGCTGGCATAGCGAATCTGCAGCACCTTGCAGGAGTTCATCATCTTGCTGAATCGGATGTCCACGTCGTCGCAGTACAGACTCGAATCCGACCTGTTCGCAGAGGAGTGGCACCCAAACATCAGAAGTGAAACGGCTCAGAGCGGGCAAGATGCACAGGACCGAATGCAAACAAATATATATATCTCACTTTATCATCTGTGGCACTGTGACTTTGGAGTTATCTTCAAAAGCGTTCATCATCAGCCCATTGCAGCGGATGTTGTCTATGCACTGCGGGACAGGGGCGGTGAAGTAAGCAGATGAGACAGAGGAAATGTTGGCGAGTTGTATGAATGCTTTCAGCCGACACGCTCGGCTTCGTGGCTCACTGCCGGAGATTGTTATGCGTGTTGACGTGCCTGGCTGATGTCACTGGTCCACGCAGACTTCTCCTGCCTGGAGGAGGCCACCAGGATGATCGTGAATGACTGGCTGTCCTTTGGCTCCACAACAATCTTGAAATCCAGGTGCTCCATGTCCTGGCCGCTCTTGTCCGATTTAGCTTTGAGTTGAGAGCACAAAGACTAGATGTCATTTTCTCTAATGTGCAGTGTAAATACATTACATTACAGGGCGCTGTAGTGAATTCACAACACAAATCTCTCTAGTAAAGCTGATAAAACATATTTTATTTGTTTTTCTCAAAGATGAGACATGGACTGAGAAATTAGCTGTTAACCAACGGATCTCACACTGCAAAAACAAAACTAAAAATAAGTCAGATTATCTTAGAATGAGTGTATTTGTCCTTGATTTGAGCAGGCAAATAGGATGATTTGCCAATGGAATAAGATAGGAACAACTCATCTCCATCATCTTATTTCAAGTGCAGTATATCTAATTATCTTATTTTAGGGGTCAAAATACTCATTCCATTTGGCAGATCATCTTATTTACCTGCTCAAATCAAGGACAAATACATTAAGTTCAAGAAAATCTGACTTATTTTTAATTCCGATTTTGTAGTGCAAGCCTAAAAAAGGTGACCAGCTGCTCAGTAAATGCACCAGACTCAGCACTACCAGGTCACACTGACAACACTCTTTACTGTGGAAGCTGTTACTGATGGAATACACCTAAATGTTACATATTTAAACAACCCTGGGGTGTTTCAAATTAACTAGCAAGCACAGGCAGGTAAGAAGCTAGTCCAAAGGAAACTGTATTGTCAATGATGTCAAGAAAAGTCTGCATTTCATTAAGGCTGCAAAAATGGCAGAGAGAGAGAGAGAGCAAGAGTTTCAGCAGAACACAGGAAGGCTAGATGGAATACAGCAACCACTATGTGTGATAGAAAATGCTGGATTAGGAGAGGTTGGAAGCTTTTTAAAAAACAGAGTTAATGCAAGGAGACTGCTGTTCAGCTAGCCGCTCTAAGCGTGCTCATCATCTATAAGATGGAGGACTTTAAATGTCAATTTCAAATCAATTTGTCATTTTATTGTGGAATGTTAGTAAAATCCTGTTTTAAAAGGGAATGTCCTAATACACATGGGTGAGCCATCACCTCTGCTCCCAACTAATAAATACTGAACAATAATAGCTTGTTGAAAGCTATACAGAATATTTTCAGTGCTGTTCTATAATCGTCGCGCAAAATGGCACTAAACTGCAGGAAAGACCAAATTTTTGCAAACAAAAAGATGGTGCGAAGAAAGAAGTAAACATCTGAAAATTTCCAGCAGATATGGAAAATGTTGCTATAATTATCATCCTCTTTAATTACATTTGGATTTAAGAGTGCATCTTGGTTGTGCTGCCAACTTGATCAGAATTTCAACTCTTCCATTGTGTAACCATGTAACGTTATTACTTCGCTATGCACTATGGCAATCAGACGTTTCACAACTCCTCAAACATGGCGCAGATAATGCATATTGCTGCAAGCTGGAACGTGAATTAAACACTTACACTCGTCATCTGTCCCCTCAGGCTCCTCCATCAGAGTGCAGTCTATAAGCGAGACCACTCCGTTCTAAAAATAGCACGTAAAAAAAAATTAAAATAGATTTACTTTTTCACACCGGCTTCTTTTCACTCAACATGATGCTCCTATGTGTAACAATGATCATTAGCAATCCATGCAAGAATGCTATTAATTTTAGAATTGATGCTAACATAACCATTATTGAAAAAATGCATGGGACATTATGAACCCCCCCCCACACACACACACACACACACACACACTATTATCTTATTGTGATGCAGATAAATATTGCATGTGTGCACCAAAATCTACAGTTTGAATTTGAGAATGAATGACTGTTATTTAAAGTATTAATAAAAAAGACAATGGTTTTCATCAAATTCTTAAAGATCATGACTCTCAAGCACAAATCAGATGATTTAAATTTCCAACTATAACAACAACTACACAGACACTCGCGTACAGTGAATCTAAAAGTTTACGCGGCCCTGTTAAATGGGCTGGTTCTGTTGATGCAATAAACTAAGACCACAATAAATAATTTCAAAACAATTGCCACCTTCATCATCCGTGTCATCTGTTCTGTACGATTTAGCTGAAAAACAAATAAGTGTGTTAGAAGGAGAAAGGAAAAAAAATACAGCTAAATATGCAATAACCCATTTGAGTTAATGTGTGTAGCCTAATGCACTGTTAAAATACCTTTTGATTAAAGGTCATCTTTCATCGTTCTTTGGTAGGAGTCGGTCAGTATGCCATGATTGTCAACTGTACATTGCAAAACTACATCAAGATTTTTTTTTTTCTTTTTTTTTTTTTTTTTTTAAACTTTCCTGTTGAACTTTGTGGATGAGCAGACCAGGGCATGGTGGCAGTTTATTCGAATGCGCTTCACTTCTGTACCGCTTCCCATACGGTAGAACAGCTGATCTCAAATTCTTCCTCTATAAATCACGAATCCCTTATCTGAGTCGTAAACTGCTACAATCCTCTTTTTGAAATTGTCAGACGTCTCTTTCGATCGAATCATGTGTGATTAAGTTGTAAGAAATATTGGGAGCCTAATTTGTTCCTCATCAGAAACAAAATACACATTTTATTTTCATCTTACAAAGCATTTAAAAATGTTATTTGTTTTGCTTTCCTCCTTGTTGTGTGTGAAGATTAAAGAAAGATACTTGAAATTCTCAAACACTAAATATCCATGTGTCCAAATAACTTGGGGTATCCTAATTTCTTTTTATAAGACTGTATGGCATAACATTCATTGTTGTAAATACTGTTTAGAGCCACTATGTATGTGTGTGCTGATACATGTAGACCTCATTTTTAGCTTTGACATTAGCGGTGCAGAAGTACATGTTAGAAATGTGGAGAAGTTAGAATCCTAGCTAGGTTTGCAGCTCAGGCCCACCTTCGTGAGATGAAGCTTTCCTCCAGAACCCCTGGTGCAGATGATCAAATGTTTGGAGAAGAGAAAGCACTGCCTCTCCCCCTCCTTCTTTAGAGACAGAGAACCCAGTCGCCCACGGGTGATCTTGCCCTTCTCGCTCATTGGTACCTGGATTAATGACCCTGCATATGAAACGCATTTAAACAGTTCACAAATCGAAAAGGGGATAAAGATTTAAAATAGAAACCAGACATTTACATTTTTACTCTGTAAAAAAAACACACAAAAACATATTTTTCTTATCATTTGACATTAGATGATAACGTTTTTTCTGTTTTACATCAGTTAGGATCAACAAATTATCTCCGTTTAGTGGATTCCAAAATAACGAGTGACATCTTTTTTAAATAATTAAAAAATCATATCTTTACACACAAAGATCAATCGATAGCATGCGCCTCAAATTATTTCATTGCTTTGTAAAGTTCTGATTTATGAAATGTTGTGAATTAAATTCTGCAAAAAAGGTAATATGTATTCTTAGGCAACCCCTCAGCACCTATTGTGACATTATGAAGAGAAATCTAAATAAATCAAACAAGACTTTAGAAAGAGACCCCCGCGAGTCTGGTTCATCCTTTGGTAAAAATTCTTGATGCCCAAAGGTGTTCATACATAAATCTATTCAAACTATTATATGCGGGGGTGCTGGTGGCTCACTGGTAAGACTAGTTGTCTAGTCCTTATCTGTTAACATGTCAATGTGCCCCAGGGAAGGTCACTTAACCTCAAGTTGCCTAATACTTTGTGCATTAGAGCGTCTTGCTGTGCTTGGGTGAAAGTGGCCATGGTGTAAAAGTGCTTCAAAAGCGGTCATCATGATGGAAAAAGTGCTACATAAGTTTATTCCACTTAAGAATACATTTCATGGGAACATCCGGCAATCAGTCCTTTTAGATAGGAAATGTGTTCTGTGTCCTAGAGTAGAAACTATTTTTGGTGCCTTTTAGTACAACCCTAAAATGACCTTTTGAAGGTGCTGGCTGCAGTCTGCAAGAGAGCGTCGCTATCTACGCTGAAACTCTTATTCTGTCACGGGCTGAAAACCCAGTCAGAAAGGAAGAAGCCATCACACCGAAAAGCAAAAAAAAAAAATCAGATTGGAGTTCACAAGTGCACCCAGGGACAAAACCTTAATTTGTGGAGAACATGTGATAAAAATAAAACAGAAGTTTCTGGCCACAATGTTACATTTGAAAGGAAAAGAATCACCTTCCCAGCTGTGAAGTCAGGGGGTGGCAGCACCATGTTGTGTGGGTGTTGTGCCGAATGGCAAATGCACATCGCAGAATATGGAATATCATGGGGAAAGAGCTTCGTGTCTACATATTGAAGCACACTATGAGGTGAAGCTTATACAAAAGACTGAGTCAGTTTAAAAGCTAATTCTGCCAAGTACTAAGAAAATCTTTGCAAACGTTTATGTATGCAGACAGTTAAAAAAAAAAAACATTTTCTGTATTGCTATGCGCTGAATCAAAATTTTTAGTTTCAAGTATATAAACATTAAAGCGAGGCAAGGATTCATTTAAATGAAGGGAAAATTTGTAATAAACACGTGCAGTCCATAAGATAAGGATTAACTCAGCTTCCACCCCCTTTTGCCCTCTCCTCACCCAACAAGGCCTGTTGGGGACATCTGACATTTAGAGTTCCCGATTCATCATCAGTTCGCCTTAGAACAGTCTAATTACATTTGGAAATTACAGACATTCCCTGTGAGCAATGCACGCACTTCCCCAAAGAGCATCAAGCGATTCCCTTTGCACCCTGAGAGCTCAGGCCATCAGTCTGGAAGTGTGGAGGGACCAGAATCCCCCTTACGTTGTGATGGAGGTGGACGATACCTTGTCTCACGAACGTCTGGCTGGTGTCAAGGAGGACTTCGCAGCCCTCTATGATCATGCGCTCTATCGCCAGGTTCTTCCTGATGTTCTCCGTCTCGCTCACCTCATCGTGCATTATTCTGCCGCAGAGGAAATTTCGTCACTCAGATTTAGCAGGACCTATAACCTTCAAGATCAGAAGCGATGCAATGCTAAGTTCAGAGTTTTGGTCGTGTTAATACCTTGAAAGCTCCTCCAGCTTAGATTTGGCATAGTCCAGGCTGTTTCTCTCTATGTGTTCGTGAGGTGTGTGGGCCAGAAGCTCATGGAGTGTCAGAATGTATCTTGGAATCTGGAGAGGTACAGCAGGAGTCATACTTGACGTAGTTGTACGACGAAACAGCGGCGTAGTTAAAAAAAAAAAATGCTGAATTTAAAATTTACCAAGTAAAATTTAGTAACAAGAGCAAAACCAACAACCCACTGCATCATCATATAAATGTATACTGCATTTCTAATATGGATTTTAATCAGCAAAATATTCTTTATGTATCTGAAAATATGTAAAAGACTGTATTTAGAAATCTCTTAACAGCACATTTATTTCAGCCAACAAACTCAATTGAAGAAGTCTTAACATTTGGACCTTGGAGTTTTTCAGCAAAAAGACCGGTCGGTCAATGTTTCGGGACCGTGGGAGGAGTACCCGGAGAGACCCCACACATGCACATGGAGAACATGCAAACTCCATGAAGAAAAAGTCCAAGCTAGGATTCAAACCCTAGTATGCCTACTAGTACTAACCACTGCCTCGCCGTCAAGTCTGCCCCCTAAACAACACGATACTGTAATTTGCAGTACTAGCGCTAACACGGAGCCATCTGAGAAGTTGTTCTCAGAAACGATATTTATATGGAACGGTCGTTTTAAAAAGGCCCGACAGGTGACTGGCTATAGCCTCACAAATCCAGATAATTTGCAGCGTACCTGCTTTCAAGAAAAAGGACAAATCCCATTTTTTCCTGCCTCACCTTCCAAGCTTTTAAGAGATTGGACGTTAGGTATTTGTGAACTAACATCAATACGCTTGCATTACACAGGCACCTTCATACCATGATGCCATGACCGGCTTCACAAAATCGGTACCTCATAACCTAATGTTTTACTGAAATGCAACATGGACAAACTGTACTTGAAAAACTGTCTCATTCAGAAAGGACATCCTTACAAATTGTAAGGAGCATTTGGCTCAGGTTAAAGCAAAACGCTGGTAACAAAGCCTGGTTGGTATCTGGATACTGAAAAAAGATTATTCATGAGAGAAAGAAACTCACCTGGAACATTGGGTAAGTGAGGAAAGTCTCCAGAGTTCGTTCTTCACAGTCGGGTTTGGCCTCATACTGCTTCAGCAGCTTGTCAAAATCCCGGTTTTGTTTACAGTGAGCCAGGATCTGCAGGCTGTACTGGTGGTTCCTCACGAACTCTTGGTAGATGTTCAGCATGGGCAAAAGAATGTCGAAGAGGTCAGCTGTGGAAATATCAGTACCAGAGCAAAGAAGGTAATAAACTTTAGAGGTGGTCCAGAAGACATGATAACGTTCAGTCATTCTCCATTCAGTGCAGAGCCCTCGCAACGAGTTTCTCCATGAATTTAACATTAAATGATGAATGTAAAACAGACGCTTCTTACCCAGCACTAATGTTGGCCAGCTCGCTATTCTGGCCTTCAGACCCTGGTAAAATATCTGATGCAGGAACATGATAGTTTCACTAAAATAAAACAATAAATACAAAAGAACACTTTATTTAGTACAAAAAAAGTAGAAGTAACTTAAAATCTTTAAATCTCAAGACAAATTTAGAGCTAGAGTACAAAATTTCTGCTGTTTGATTTTGGCTTTCAACCTAATTTTTCTTTGAAATAGAAGCTGAAGAACAAAATGAAATGTTCATAGGCAAACAAAAATACCCATGGGAAACACCCATTTCATAGTAAAATCAATACTAATGCTATGCCAGCAATAGAAATGCATCGTATGCAGCCTATGATATTGAGACTAATTCCATCTCTGGTTAATTACAACTGATATGTACGCAACACGGAAGATATTATCATACATGCTGTTGAAGAGACAACAATTGTGCAAAAATTAAACATTGCATTTGCAAAAACTGGATAATGTCTTGAAGAACAGCCAAATTCTTCACATAACTACCACAGATAATGATACCCAATGATGCATGATGCACAAATTATCCATTTTTAACCTATAACCCCAAAGAATAAAAGAGCTAAGCTGCTGCTTAGCGCCACCAGCGATTCAAGAGTGCTTGAGCGCCTAGAGAAACTATAAATCACAAAACGTCGAAATTATATGACGTTACATAAAACCTAAAATTATACGAGTTTGCTTTTGAAGTGGCTTAAAAGGGGGTACGAATAGCCAATTTAAATAAAATTCTAATTCTTTAAATCTAAAATGAATTAAATCAAACCAAAGGAAAGTGTGCATAATTTAAAGTACATATTTATAGTTTGATATCTATCTATCATCTATCTAGCTATCTATAATTTAAAAATAATCACACACACAAAAAAAAAATCACAAATTAAACAAATAAATAAGTATAAAATAAATTGAAGAATGGGGTTTGAAGTATCCACGGAGGAAATGTTTCCCTGGTGCATTACAACGACTCCCAGGAAAAGAAAAAAAAGTCGTGGTAACTACTAAGGGAGACAGAATAAACAGACCTGTTGAGGAAAATGCTGCTGACATCGTCATGTGTAATCGGCGGCTTCTTGGAGCTGGCGGCCATGCGTAGCGGCCTCAGGAAGTTGTTGACCAGGATGTGAAGCTGCTGGACGTACTCGGCCTCTGAATCCAGCATGCTGAACACCACCTGGTTCCTCTTCCTCATGCTCTCTGCGTGAGGCGAGCGGATGTAGTCCTGGATGATCGTCTTCCATTTTCTCCTGCAGATCCAGCCTCTCAGAAAGCTCTGAACCTGCCGAACGACAGCGCAGCCTGTTGGCATCTAAAACGGGGAAAAGAGATACCAAACAGAGACGAGGAGCTTAGGTTCTGCGCAGTTACCTTTTTGATCTTCTTGATTTCGGAGTCGTCCTCTGACGGGGCGGCCGCAGGGCTGGCGTGGATCTTCTCGTTGTCTTTGAGCAGTCCGGCGATCTGTGAGAAAAGCAGCCACAATAAAGACTAATCGTTCACACCTAAGCTGTTCTCTTCCTCTCACTTACTGTAGCAGCAAGTAAACAGAGTGACTAAGTCATTTGGACAGGTCACAGGAGGGAAATATTTGCATGACTAAACTAGCCGGTGTTCACTTCGCTTGTCATTATGCCCAGTGTTAGCTTTAAACGCCTGTCGTTAACGTATCTAAGGTAATTTCCTGTGTGTGTTTGCAGGAGCTAAGCAGGATGAAATGAAGGCCCAATCTGAAGCTACCCCACGCGCTTAAAATCTGAGGAAAATGTGTTCTCTCACTTTGTTGCCACAGAAACCGTTAGCTGTCACGACATTTCATGCAGTTCATGCATATTCAAGAAATGCTTTGATATAAAGCCTCACATTTGCACATTAAAGTAAAATGACTACTCCATCCAAAGAACACAACCCGAAATTCAAGTCTACAAGCGGGCATTGTTTTGTTGTGGAGGAGATGCAAAGTGGAGACCTGGCTCGTCTCCACACGACTGTGATGTGTCTGTGATGGAGGCCGGGCTTATATATATATATATATATATATATATATATATATATATATATATATATATATATATATATATGTCTGTCTGCTCACTGGAGTTTATACATATGATAGAAATACGACAATGGTTGACACAATCTCTGTGTTTCCCCTGTTTAGGTCTTTGTGTTTGTGGCTTTGTAAGTTCAGGTGATTAAAAACGGGGGAGTAATTTGACATGTCTAATCTAAACACACATATTTTCTGTTTAAGAGCAAGACTCTCCATGTGTAACGATTTTATTATTTTAAACAATCCTGCTTGCTTCCAAATGTGGTCTGCTTCTTCTCAAACCACTCTTTCCGGGCTTGGACAGATTACCTTTTGCCCAAAGACTATCTGCTCTTCCATGAGTTTTGCTAGTTAAACAAAGACCTCTTTGCACGTGGGTCGAACCAATCGGTTCTCTAGATCTCTCTCAAAACTCACTTTCACTCTCTTGCAGAGACAGTAACTCCATCCTTTCACAATTGCATCCAACAGAGAACAACTCTTAGATTCTAAATGCAAGACTCCTGCATAAATATAAAGACGGGAGCCATTCTTAGAAAGTGTCGACAATGATGAGCAAAAAGCAACAGAATTATGCAGAGAAGACTTTTTATACCGAGTGTAACTGGTATTGGGGTCGGCGATTGATTTTCCTTATAAGCTGCATTTTAAACTATAATAATTTCTCCACTATAATAACCTTTTCCATGAGCCAGGGTAGTTTTATAGACTAGTTTTGTAGTGACCATTATTACCATCCATTGTTTCCAATTTTACTAAGGTAAAAAAGGAAAAAAAGAAGAAACTACCAGGGAGGGAGGAAATCCCGCTTAGTGCCCTGTTCTGCAGTGAAATCTACAGCCTGTATAAAGACTCGCTGCCCAGGTGAATCGCTCTCTTTCGCACGCTGTTCCTCAACAGCAGCACTGGAGAGACAGTCACCTGCGTCCGAATGGGTTTGGACATCCATGAAGATTTGCAGTGCTGGCTTTGCTAAGTAAAGTCTGTTTTCTGTGATACCAACATCGGAACATTTGCTACAGCAGGCACAGTTTTAGGCACTTCGTACAATTTAAAAGGATAAATGTTTTGTTTCCTGTTAAATCAAGAATATAATTTCAAATTCTTCTCACATATAAAGCCCTTAATAATCAAGCTCAATCGTATGTTAAAGCTCTGATTACCCCGTATGGTCCTAACGGAGCACTTTGCAGGTCTGCTGGTGGTTCCTAGAGTTTCTAAAAGTAGAATGGGAGGCAGATCTTTTAGTTATCAGACTCCTCTCCTGTGGAACTAACTCCCAGTTTTAGTCTGTGGGGCAGACACCCTGTCGACTAGGCTTAAAACTTTCCTTTTTGACAAAGCTTCCAGTTAGAGTGGCTTAGATTACCCTGAGCTGTCTCTGTAGTTATGCTGCTGTAGGCTTAGGCTGCTGTAGGACACCAAGATCTATTCTTCTCACTCTGCTGAGTTTTCCTACTGTTCTCCAATTTACATTGTTGGTTGTTATTTAGATTTATTAACTTTATGTTCTCTTTGTCATTTTTTTCTTCATAGCAGATACAGCTGGTCTGACACTCTGTTAGCTGTGACACCATCCAGGGATGCAGATCATCTGCCATTCCCATATAACATAGAAAGCAATCATTGATCAATGTGTGCTTCTCTGCTTTTTTGTGTCTCTGTCACCGTTCACACTGAGCCTGGTTCTGCTGAGCCAGTTCTGTTTTTCTGTTTTTCCTTCCTGTTAAAAGGTAGTTTTCCTCTCCACTGTCCCTTCATGCATGCTCAGTACGAGGGATTGCTGCAAAGCCATCGACAATCCAGACAACTGTCCACTGTGGCTCTGCAGTCTTGAAGGAGGAGTAAACGCCGCTTGACAAGACTCAATGCAATCTGTTGGGTTTCCTTAGAAAGGAAACCTTTTGATCTGTATGATCTGATTGAATTGACTTTGTAAAGAGCCTTGAGATGACGTGTTGTGAATTGGTAATAAATAAAATTTAATTGAACTGAATCAATGTGGCTTGCTAAGTTAAAAAAAGCACACTCTTTGTCAGTTTAAGGGTTTAATCACGTAAATGGTCTCCTTTACCAAGTTGTAAATCAGTAAAAATTCAAAATTCATCACAAACAAACTAAGTACCGGCCAAAAAGCTAAACTTACAAAAACAGCAACAACAAAAAAAATCCACATAAAGAAATTTTACTTCAGCTTTATCTTCAGCTACTTTATCAACAAGTAACAACAAGTCTGCAATAAAAAACATTGATAAAATGAAGAAATAATACTCAGATGCATTAAAATGCAAGCAGGAAAATATTTGTTTAGGTTTTATCATGTTATTATATTTTATGGCAACTGTAAAGATCCACAATGCATGGGATTGCCATACATCCTGATACATTTAAGTGTTTTTTGGAAGAGCGAAAAAACAAAGCAAAAAAAAAAAAAAGTGTAAATATTACCTCTGACTTGAGCCTTTCAATCTCTATTTCGCCATCTTCTATCTGTTGTCGAAGTTGCTTAGCAACTGTTTTCTCTGTCTCAACAATCTGAAGCAGATGAAGATACTTCTGCATGAGAGACTCATGCTCGGTGGCCAAGTTTCTGTAACTGCATCACATGAAAACAGATACACAACGCTCAGTTCCGTGCAGAATCTTGAGCAACATCTTTCAAACTAACACAAAGAGCTTTACTTGCGTGTAGTGTTAAAATGATCAGGTTATCAGATATTTAAACTCTAGGCCAGGCTGAGAATCCCATTGATGTCTCACCCTAATCCAGTGTCTAAGTGTGATGTGTGCCCCTTACCTGGCGTGTGATATTGCAGCCACCCATTCATCACAGTCTTTTACGTCTTCTGTACGCAACTCAAGAGCCTTTTGGTTTTCATGGGTGAAGTTGACTGTAAAGTAATACTGAAACAAATGGAAGGAAAACAGTGATGAGTTGAGAAATATGAAGAACAACGCTATCAATGATCTGATTATATAAGATGGTGCATATGTAAAGGGTTAACATATGAACTTGTGTTAATAAAATTGTTACACATGTAGGTGTATAGAGCTTCAGCATTCTTTTTTTGTGCACATGTGCATGTATTAGACTATTCTGAGCCTTCGTCTGGATTTTAAACCTAAGCTAAATACTCTTTGACTCTGCCAGAAAACACATTAGGATCTTCAACTGTCAATATGCGAAAGTATTCATCATGAATGATGTCTTATTCAGCCACTTTTGACCTCAGGAAGCTTTTGTTTTCTGTTTTGGAATATTACACAGCACGTCTAGCCCTTTCAGGAGTGTAAATCACCAGCGTCGTCATGATATGATGTTAAAGCGATTTGTTTGGATGATGATACAATATGTGCTGATATTGCAAAGTTGGTTTTGATTTCCAGTCCATATGATGCAATGTCATCTGCCCATCGAACACCGTTATTTACATTGATATCGATTCACAAAAAATGTTTGCCATTTTATTTCTAAGGTCCTACAGTAAAGACTTAAGTCAAAAACAGTATTCCTCTCATTTTAAAATGAGAACACAGTATCATCTGTTCACTTTATTCTAATGGCTGAATTTAAGAATAAAGTTGTGTCTTAAAAACGTTGATATGGATCGATATTTTCATTTACATGTTGATCATTGAAATCATGTATCGATGTAGATCGATGTATTGTTACACCCTTAAGGCCCGCCATGTACTTCAGGGGACATGAGTCTGGTCTAGTCTGGTCTAGGCAGACTAAATTTTTACGTCAGCGTACGCACATGCGGTGCCACACTATAAACTGCTCGGTGGCAAGAAGTCTTCACTTGAACTGTTTTATATGTGACACCAAGCTTGATACCCTGAGCTGCTCCAAGCAGGCGGTCAGAAGGACGCGCGGCATCACAGTCCCTCTCTGTTCTCACTTGCTTCGTCCCGCTGGCAGAAAATGTGGGAATTGTAAGAATTTCCCACAAGATGTGTAGGCAATAGGTAGCTCGACTACGAAGGATAAAATGTCCGGGGAAAGTCAACGCGGAGTTCGCGAGCTCACGGTATGTGGACAGTGAGCCCCAATATGTGGGAGCCTTGAGTAAGCAGCAGAAATGAGAACTTTGAACAACCTCTCTTTTAAAACTTAAATAATAGGGTCTGAAAAACAGTATGTCCTGTTATTCTCAATGGTTATCCAATGCGATTTGGCTACACACGTTCCTAAATTCGTCTGCTAGGGTAATCAGCTCCTGATATAAGAGGCATCTTCTGTAAGCTGTTTAAAACACACAGAGCCCACCCAAAAAATAAATAAATTAAAACAAAATTTTTAAAGATGGTGTGTTCCCACTTTAATCTTTGCTTGTGAAATTCCAGCCAGGAAAGTTTATATTTTTTTTGCTCCATGCACACATGTAGTTGAGACCAGAGACACCTTACCTAGCAAGATTATGTTTTTTCTGTTACAAACTTGGTTATGAATACAGAAATAGGTACCAGGGACTGAAATGTAGCCATTGAGGCACTTCTTATCAGGTGGATTTCTGGGAATTCTTGCATTTGAATGCAACAAATTCATTCCTCCTTTTGAAATGTGCATTTTCTTGATTCCAAACCTTGATTTGGGTTTAACTCAAGTATTCAAAGCTCAAGATTATGCGCAAAAGCACTTCCTTAAAATTGAATTTGCTACAGACAATTGTTTAACCGAGGCCTCCCCACTACTCTGCGTTTGTTCTGCTGCCTGGTTGCCGCAGGTCTCAAGCCTGTGATTTAAACCACAGAGAGCCTGGGGAAGCCACATCTTCCTCGCCCACCAGTGCAGCTGATGGAGCACGCCGAGGAAAGCCTCCCCCAACTCAGATCCTGGGATGTCTCATGGCTCCCTGGAGGAAATGCCATAAGACACGGAGGCTGGAGCCACGGCTGAGTACAGAACTGTGCAGAACCTGTTTCCTAGCAACTCTGGTCAGTCGGAACAGTTGTTCACAGCTGTTTCATTATTCTTGGACTGAAGCTGATTTAAGAAATAGGAGAGACCTGTTTCTTTGTTTTTAGTCATAGAACCTACAGGATTCATAACTTGCTCTGGAAATATTGTTTGGGTTGCCCTTGTGCTTTTGATTGCATTGGTATTCTGCATTAAAAATGGATGGTCACCGAAATAATAAACTGAACTGGAGTCACAAAACTGATCTTTACAGGAAGGGTCATAGCAGACTCTACCTACTGAGGAGGCTGAGGACCTTTGGAGCCCAGTGGAAGCTCCTAAAGACTTTTTATGACTCTGTGGTGGCCTCAGCCGTTGTCTATGGTCTGGTTTGTTGGAGCAGCAGCCTATGGCTGAGAGGAAGAAGTTAGAAGCCAATCAGGGAGGTCAGCTGTGTTGAAAGTTGCCTCCACTACCCAGTGCAGCTGGTAGGAGACAGAAGGACTGTAGCACAATTAACATCGCTGCTGGACAGTGTCTCCAATGTCATGCATGAAGCTGTTACAGAGATGGAGAGCTCCTTCAGTGATAGAATGCTCCATCCTAGATGCATAAAGACGCATTATTGTACATCCTTCCTCCCAGCAGCTGTTAAACTCTATAATCATTACTGCTTCCAATGAACAGACTACAAAAAAACTGATAAATAAAAAAAAAAAATTATATCTATATCTATATATATCTATATCTATCGATCTATCTATATATATATCTATATATATATCTATATCTATATATCTATATATCTATCTATCTATCTATCTATCTATCTATCTATCTATCTATCTATCTATCTATATATATATATATATATATATATATATATATATATATATATATATATATACACATATACACACACTTTTATTTATTTTTTCTATATATGTTTTTAACATACATTCCTCTGGTTGCTATCCAACCAGAGGGGATCTGCGGACATCAAAGCTCAAGTACACTTGTGTAATGCAGTGGGACAAAGATCTAAAACACCAGCAAGCCAACCGTTGTTTGGCAAAACAAATAGAAAAAAAAGAAAGAAAGCTTGAGGCCGGAGAAAAATCTGAGTGACACGCTGTGTCATGACCTGAAACAAGCTGTTCATGCTCGCAAATTGTCCCGTGGGGCCTGAATTAAAACAATTCTGCAAAAAAGAGTGGGATGTGATCCCTTTTTTTTTTAAGTATCCTGTCTGGCAGTGTAGCATTAAGAATTGATGTCTTGATGCCAAAGAGAGCCCAACAGATTTACTTTCACAAGTGGAGCATGACTGCTTTTGCCATAGTGCTCTGCGTGATTTATATATGCAAAAAGCTTTATTAGATTTTATTCTGGGACTTCTTCATATTGAATGGACGCAAAAACTGGAAGGTAGAAGCAAAAAAAAAAAAGGAACAGAAAAAGCTGAGACAAGATGCTAAAAGGGAGAAAAGGTGAAAAAATAGAGGAGAGGAAAAGGGGAGAACAAGATATCATCCTCGGAGTCTGCTTCTACCCCTGCAAAGAGATATATAGAAAGAGCAGCAAAACCAACCGATAAAGTATTACAAGTACAAACAACCAACTCCTTGATACCATTACTGAAGAATATACAGTATTATTTAATACAAAATGTATAAACTGACAGATAAAGATAATAATAAGGTTTTCTGTATATAATTTAATCTGTAAGTACCTGCATCCAAGCACCTGTAGGTGTTTGTGAAAGGGCACTTGGGTATGTAAGGTTTATCCACAAGAAAAATGCTCAGTTTTTCTTGTGGATTCAGAGCACTGAAGCAAACAGGGAAACCAGAACTCCAGATGCCCGAAAGGGCACCCAGGGCAAAGGAGCCCAAGAGGGACCAACACATGGATAGCTGCCTCCACCATCCCAGGGAAGAGCAGAGAGGATCCCCAAGAAATCCCCCAACAGCCAAAGTGCCGAAGCTCCTGGGAGCTGCGGTGACGAGCCCAGGAGCTCCTCCGGCAGCCAGCTACACCGGAGCGCATCCAGCCATGGGCCCAGAGGCCTGAGGCCCAGGGGTGCCCCGCCTGCCGGCAGGCCCCCAACAGAGCCACAAGTTCCAGGCCGGGAGTTGAGATGGCACACACCCGAGGACACAGCCCCAGACACTGAGGACCACCAACACACCAGCGGGTCAAGGCGCAAGCCAACAGATGGGGAGCAGGACGGCCTCCACACTTAGTGGAGACCTGAGATGCCCCAAAAGAGGGGGCAGATCAAACCAAACCTGACAAAAGGACAAACAGAAAACCAGGTACACAGTCACATTCACACATTCCCATCCTAGCATCTCCAAATGTGTATACTCTTACCCACACAAAAACAAAAAAAAGGACCTAGTAAACGCCTCGTATTGATCACACGTATCCTATGCTCCCAGGTCCAGGTACTGGCACCCCAGAGCGGTATCCAGTGGGCCATGATTCTATTTGCTTATTATTTCAAACACTTGATGGCAGTTGTTGCTGCCAGTGGTGGCTAAATCAGGGAGCACAAACTTTTTCTAACAAAGCCAGACTGGTTTGGACTGCATTTTTTTGCTAAATAAATAAAATCATCATTTGAAAAAGGCTTTCTGTTTTTACTCTTCTTCTGATTTTACTAAACTGAAACATTTACATGTGTCAAAAAAGCAATAATAGAACAATTCTGTAATGAGGCAACTACTTTTTTTTAAGAAAACTGTGTATTATTTTACAGGGAAACTTAAAGTACAGAATTTACCTGTCTCACATTTCTTTCTGTTTTTGTTTTTTTTTATATAAAAAATACTGTTCAACTTTGTTGCTGTACAGTTTTGCACATATAAAATAAATATAACAATCTTCAGTGTTTCTTTCTGCAGGCGTGTTATCTGGGCATGACTTGCGACACAATTATTCAAGTTTAGTTAATCCAGCCGTTTTCAAACAGAACACTGTGTTCTGTTGAAAGAGGTTAAACTGATTTTTTAGAAAGGTAAAGGATATATCTGAAGAAAGCATAAAACAATGAACTTCAGGAACTCAAATATGAGTCTTTATTTTCCTGCAATAACACTTTTTTTTTGCAGAAGTTTTTAAACCCTTATTAACTGAATCAAATGGCATTTATGGGAGTTTATGGGATAGATCAACAAAATGTAGAAGATAATGGTGAAAAAAAGGAAAATGTATAAATAAAAAACTGTCAAACAAGTCATGCATTTATATTTCACTGATTTAGTATTTTGTTGAACCCTCCTTTCACTTCAAGTCCTTTGGGATACATTTGAGCAAAGTACCTTTATACATTATTTTCATGCCATGCCATAGAATTTCAATTGAATCTATGTGTGGACTTTGACTTGACTGATCTGAATCCTTCTACTTCAGCTCTGCCTCAGTAATGTTCTGTTTGAAGTTGAACCTTGTCGACAGGCTCGATTTCTTTGTGCTGTCCAACAGGTTTTCTTTAAGACTCGGCGTGTATTTACCTCCATTCACTTTCACATCAACTCTTACCAGCTTCTCTCTCGGCGCTAAGGAAAACCATCCCCACAGCATGATACTGCCACCACTATGTTTCACAGTGCGGATGTTGTGTTTAGGACGACGGGCAGAGTTAGGTGTCTGCCCCTGCGTGGTGTTTTGCATGTAGGACAAAATGTTCCATTTTGATCTAATCTGAGAGCATCTTCTCCCATATGCCTTGTGGGAAATTACGAACAGGACTTTTTATAGCGTTCTTTAAAACGGTGGCTTTCCACTTCCACTATTCCATGAAGGTAATTCGAGGAGTGCACAACTTACAGTTGTACTGCTGACAAAAGTAGGTGGAAAGACGTGTCTCGGAAGGTTTGCATTTGTGCCACATTCTTTTTATTGTCAGTTTATGGCTGGCAAAGCTTTTTATGTTGTTTTATAAGCTGACTCTCCTTTAAACCTCCACACAACGTCATCTCTGATCCACTTCTGTCCTTGGTCTTCTTGATGCTCTTTGTTTTCTAATTTCCTCTAAACATCTGTGTTAATACTGAGGTTAAATTACACCCAACTTGACTCTAAGTAATAATTTGGCGTCTTCTGACGGCAGATACGTTTTGTTTTGGGTCATCTGAATAAAGGGGGCGGTATGAAAATGCACACCACCCTTTTGAGAGTTTTATTTGGAAGAAACTTTGAACATTTTGTATCCTAGTTATTTTGATTCACAACCCTGCACTGCTTTCTTTTGGTCTGTCACATGACATCACAAGAAAAGACATTGAAGTTTTTCAGTTTAATGTGACAAGATGAGAAAAAGTTCACTTGGCATGAATACTTTTCCTATTTCTGTATACTGGCTGGGCTTAATCAGATTGAAGGAAAAGCTTAAATCTTACCCTCAAGTATAACATTTTAATTGAATTGCAACACGTTATGATGTTTCAAACAAAAATGTGTAATTTGTTGTACGTTGAAATCTCTGATACTGAAAAAACACAAAACTTTAGAATTTACTATAAATGGTAAATTTTATTAGTCCTTAAATGTAAGCAATTGTTTGTGCACCACAATCTTTTTTTTCTTTTCAAAGAAAAATGCCTTACATCTACTGAACATTGTTTTGAAGTACAGAAATCTATATAAAACTATATTTAAGGAAGATGAATATGTTTTATCAACCTGCATGCATCTGCTTTTAATTTAATATTCGCTATTCCCTTACTTGGAACTATTGCCACTAAAGTGTCTTTTTTTAAACTACTGGCACATATAACCCATACCCATTGATTTTTACAGTGCAGCTTACAGAGAGCTTTGTGTGTTTCTGGCAGGAGCGAAGCCGCAACCAGACGAGAACAAGCTGCCTTTTTCTATAATTGGACTCTGACCCCTCGAAGGTACCGCTAGGAACAAATTTAGCTCTGATAGCGCTTGCATTAATAAAAGGGATGCGATGCATTGACTCCCCCCTCTCTGTCTGTTATCGTGCCTCTTCCAACTGCATCATTCTTTAGGATGCAAATAAGGGTTGCCATGGAAACCCTTAGCTCAAGCGTTATCATTTCCACACTAACTGCATTAGAGAACACATGTCATATAGATTGTGCACAGGGATCTATAGTTTTATCAGTTGTACGGCGCGTGAATTTTCTATCAACATGTTTGTGTTCAACTTGTTTTTTTTTTTTTATTGTTTGTGAACATCTCCTTTTTAAATCTGTCACATTTGCGTATCTCCATGTTTTGCCAAATGTGATGCAGAGCAGAAATTGTGTGAACCCTTTTGCCTTCGGGCAGAGCCATGGATTCGTCTCTGCAGAATGCAGACACTTGTACATGCAAAAAGAAAATAGCAGGTTATAGGAGCGATACGAAAAGGACACGCTTCAGAGAGGTTTTGATCGCCTTTGAAATCTGAGGGCATGTGCTGCGTTCTGCTTTGTCAGCATAGGGGCAGCTGTTCGCAGTGAGAGTCTGGCCTCAGTTTGGATTGCAGCCCTATCTACAAAGCAGGGGAGAAGCTCTCAGCGGAGCATCATGTTCAGTCACTCTGGTTCACAATAACAGTGTTAACAACCATCTTAACCTTTATTTTCCAAAACGTTGTGGAGCATGAAGTGCAAAGGAAGCATGGTAAAGCTTACAGTGACATAAATGTACAAATAATGCTATTTATAGATTATAAGAGCGGAGGTGTTTGGTAAGACAAACAGTCCTCTGACTGCAGTTGACCTGTAGGATGTGTGTTACCCCCTGCAGAACTCTCTACATTCAATCATTTGATTCAGGTCATCTATATTAGAACGGGATCAATTGTAATTCTATGATTTCACCACAAGATGGAAACATTAAAGCCATAACTTTTTTTTTTCTTCAAAAATTCTCGTTATTTTGCAGTGTTTTATTTGAGTGGGCATTTTTACATGACTCCAACTTTCCCCCTGCCCCTTAAACCTGAAAGACACGATGACTGCAAAGTGGAAATCAAATATTTGTGTTCAGTATGCTCAAACTGAATTTCTCCTCGAAAGCTCCGTTAAATCTATTTACATTTCACGCATTACTGGAAAAATTCAACTGAACAGAAAAGCAAAAGGAGCAAAAAGGAAGCGGGCTTCATGCAAAACAAAAGACGCTGCATTGCTCGCCACCAGGACTGCTGCAACACCATTAGGTGTTATCTTTTATTCTTACCTCATCATTAAAGCCGTGCATGAATTACATAACGCGCATAAAAACAGCAATCTGAAACCTGACGCTTTTCTGCTGCATTAGAACTGGGATCATCTCGCGGTTTGATAAGAGAACAATGCGTGCATAGCTACGGTGTAAAAAAAAAAGGTTTTGCTTTAGAGCATTTTAGATTCCGTGTTGCATATTCTCAGTATTCTTGCAGATAGGTAGCGTATGTTGTGCATGTGCATGCGTGTACGCACGTTTGTGTGTGTGTGCGTGCGTGCGGGCGCGTGTATGTGTGTGTGTGTGTGTGTGTGTGTGTTTGTGTGTACGCGCGCCGTTTCTCTACCTGCTTTTCCAAGCACTCCTTGGCGGACAGAGAAGGCTTCGGTGAAGGCGCCCTGTCGCATATGCATCCCTCCAACAAGTACAATCCCGAAGGCCGAGAGCTTGACTCGTTCTCAAAATAAAATAGCATGTTCTGCAGCAAAGCGAACCACTTTGTGTGCCATTTCGTGTTGTCCGAGCTCTTTTTACTCAAGCACCCTCGCCTCGTACCATCCTTCTTCGCCAAAAGCCCCAAATAGGTGACATGACCATCGTTAAGTCGTATTCCCTTTTGCATCTTGATGGGGACGCTTCAGCCTGCACACGGCAGATTGGTCATTACATCCTTTTGAAGTGGGGAAAAACAATGACAAGATGTTGACTTTCTCAATGCGGACCTCCAAGAGCAGGCTCGTCCACTCCGTCCGACGCATTCACCGCGCCGGCATTTAACTGAAAACAAGAGTTGCGGAGCCACAAACAGCAGTCCAACATGCAAAAATCTTTTGTCATACTCCGAGTGCGTTGACGGTCCTCATTTTCCTAGTTAAATAGGGGGAGAAGCAGAGCCGCATAGAGCCGTTTAAAAACTGCCGCAGACGCAGGATGAGAGGAAAGAGGGGCTTTAGGTCCGTTTCTCACATGAGATCTCCAGAAACCAGCTCGGTGCTGAGCTCGGCAGTGCTGGCGAAGTCACATGACGCATGCTTGGGAAAGCGAATTTCAGGACCTTGGAGAGGGTTGCCTCACAAAGAGGCTGCAAGGCATCTAACTAAGGAAGACCAACTTTAATGGAAGTCGTCCCTCTGGTGGACTGTTGATTCTGAAACATTTAAGTTTAAAAGGTTTTACCACAAAGTTGTCCCATTTTTGACACTTGGATTTACGAGAGTTAATTCTTTCTTTTTTTTTTTTTTTGGACATCATCCATATAAAATAAAATAAAAAAAATGTGACAAAATGACATTTTATTTCTTGAAACTTTCCAATTATTTTTCTAATACTTTGGGTTTAATCACATAATGACAGATAACAATGCTCGATTGTTGAAAAATGTTTTCGTTTCTATCGTCTGATGTTATGTTACATTATGTCTGAGCTGAAGTTACATTTTACTTGAACCATAACTTTGATCATAGCAGATAAATAAATAACAATGTTGTTCCATAGTTGAGTGTAAAATCACATTGAACGTTTGGTCACCACTCTGGCAAGGTGATGAACAGTTCATCACCTAGCAATACTTTACAGCTTTATGTTTTTTATATGAACATGCATGGGCAGGATAAAAGAGATGTTGAGAGTGCTGTCGTAGCTAGTGGGCCCTCAAGGGCCAGTGTCCTGCACTCTTTAAATATTTCCCTGGTTTAACAAAATTGAATTAAATGAAATGAGTTAATGCTTCTGTTGAGGAGATATAGATTGATATCTAGAACCTCCAGGACACACTTGAAAGTAGTGAAGGTAGCTTTGAAGACTGGAGGTAAACACCCAAATCGAAGAGAGTTCCACAGCACTCGGCCAGGTCTGCCCCCGATATTATTAGAAAACTACTGGTTATATGTTGTTGTCTGTAAATGAAGAATAAAGAAGAGGAATGAAAACAAACCTGAGTCCACTGGAACTTAAGTTAAGCCATAAATTCCAATCAAATATTAACCTAATCCTAGTCTAGGACTCCTAGACCAAAGAAACGTGTATTTGTGCTTTTTGGGTGTTCACCCATCCACACCCAAAAAGACAATAACTGCAGAGTATCCTGAAAAAAGTAAGTAAATTCATTCAATCTTAAGATTTGTCAGTAAATTACTCTGATGCAGTGCCTTGCTAGAATATTTACACCTTTTAAGACTTTACACATTTTGTAATGTTGTAACCCAAAACTCCAATGTTATTTTATGGGATTTTATGGGATAGACCAAACAAAGTGATGTTGAAGACAAATAATAAATGTTTTATAAAAAATCACATCTAAAAACATGAAAGGTGAGGAATACATTGTATGTCAATACTCTTGTAGAGACACCTTTCACTGGAAATACAGATGAAAGTCTTTTGGAACAAGACTTAACCAGCTTTGCCCATTTACTTGTAGACATTGATTCCTCTTTGCAATATTGCACAAACTTTGTCTGATTGGGTGCAGGTTTTCTTGGACCATCAGCTATTCAAGTCATACCACAGATTATCATTGCTAGTAGGTCTGGACTTAGACCAATGAATTTTGACACATCAGTATGCTTTGATCATTCCACTGTAGCTCTGGCGTCCCATGCCTGCAAGGTCCATCGTTCCACAAGTCAAGACCATCCAGATATGTAGTGTTTCATACGTTAGGGAGGAAGGGATGGGCACCATGGTGCCAACACAAAGCTGTCCAATTGGCCCCCGTTTTCTGCCACCTGTGCCCTCATCAATGAATCCCCTCACCAGGGACCCCCAGACATGCCCAAAGAGACCAGGATGGAGTCCTGAGCGAGCAACCACCAATCTGGGAGATCCAGGTCAGCCAAGTGAAGTGAGCCCACTGCCAGCATTCCAGGTCCCAGAGAACCGCTGGACAAGCCAAGGAACACAGGCACGCAGTAAGTGCAGGTAGCCTTCACCCTCACTGTCAACCTGGACAACCAGGACTGTCCCTGTGCCAGCATACCCATCACTATGCCTGTACCATCCATCCATCCATTTTCTAACATGTCTATCCCTTGTGGGGTCATGGGGGTTGCTGGTGCCTATCTCCAGCTGTCAATGGCCGAGAGGCGGGGTACACCCTGGACAGGTTGCCAGTCTATTGCAGGGCATGTGGCTATACATCCTATGCCAAATAGTGATGTATTTAATCAGTGATGACCACACACATTAGAATTTCTTAAAACCAGGCATTTCTCCATCTCCTTGTCTGGCCATGGCACATTTTGGTTCTTGTAGCGACATTTGAGCCTTACTAAATTCTATTTAAAAATGTTCAGCTGGTGTGGCCTCCCTCCAAGTAACAATATTTTTCCTCAAACAAACTCCCTGTTTTCAACAGTGAAATATTAAAAATAGTAAAAGAGAGAAGTGAAGTCCTGCCTCAGTCGAATGATGGGGAAATGCAGTTTGGTCATAAACTTATCCAGTGTTCAGAAGAAATAACCCGTTTTGAATAAATTTGCATAGACGTCAAAGAGTGGTAGTGATACTAAAGGTGGTGTTTGTCTATCTATATATCTACACACACACACACACACCCTCATATATATATATATATATATATATATATATATATATATATATATATATATATATATATATATTTGTTGTTGAAGGCTGTATGAGCTGACCTGCTTCACACTGGGCTGTTGGACTAAAAACAATCCACCCTGCTATGTGATCACTCGGAGCACTGAACTTGTTTGCAAAAGATTATGTTCATGGAAACGAGACTTGTTGCTTTTTATGGCTTTTGAAGTGTTTCTACATTGCTTTGCCCCAGTTGGTTTTATCAAGCAGGTACTTCACAGCTCTGAAGGGAAAAATATTACAGAGGAAGGTATTTGGAGAGGAGCGACTTTTTTTTCTAGGTTTCAAAAACCAATTGCTAAGAGTATATTTCAGTTTTGTTTTTGTGAAATTAGGAAGTTGCAATTGGAATAAATAAATAAAATTATCTCTCCTGACGCTCCTGGTTAAAACTGACTTTAACTGCAGTGAAGAGATGATGAAATTTCCAAAAGGCATAGTCAGAGATTAAATAAGTAACATTTGGATCTGTTTAGAATCAATCTTCAAGCTTTTTGGCTGTGGGAGGTGGGAGGAAGTGTGTGTGTGTGTGTGGGGGGGGGGGGGGGGGGGGGGGGGACTTAGAAAACACCATGCAGATATGAGAGAGAACATGCAAACTCAACTGAGAAAATCTGAACCCTGGACCTTTTCGCTCTGACGCAAGGGAGCGAAACTTGATACCAGCGTATTACAGCTATTCAACAATTTGATTTACAAAAGTGCAGTTGTGCCATGAAAGAGTTGGAAGGGCTCCCAAACGTCAGTGAAACATGTTATTTGAGATGTAGAATATTCAAAACAAGTGCAACACTCACCGGCCCATCTCCGGGTGGATGGGCCGGGTGGATGGCCGGAGGACCGGAGCATGTGCTTGGGCGGGCACCGGCAGCTGCTTCGTGGGGCCTGGGCCCCCGTGTCTCTCTCACCCCTGGGCCTTGGGTACCTGCCGGCGGAGTGCGTGGGCTCGTCCCCGCGGTTGCCGGGGGCTTTGTCATTGTGTCTGTTGGGGGTGGGGTTGGGGCCAATCTCTGCTCTTCCCTCAGGTGAGGGAGGCAGCTTTCCCTGTGTTGGCTCCTCTTGGGCACCTTTGCTCGGGTGTCCCTTCGGGCATCTGGGTTTTAGTTCCCCTGGCATTTGCCTTGGTGCTTTGGGGGGCTCCTCACAACCTCTACTGAGCATTTTTCTTACGGACAAGCACTTGCAGGTACTTGGATCCAGGTACTTACAGACTCATTTCTATACAGAAAACCTCTATTGTTATATTTAGCTGTCACTTTATACATGTCATATTAAATAGTACTGTATATTCTTCAGTGATGGCATCAAGGCGTTGGTTGTTTGTATAATTTTGTCTGTGAGTAGATGCCATGTGTTGTGCAGTCATGCCAATCAAGCCTCAACCTCCATTTCCTGGAGAAATAATGGCATTAATAAAATCAAGTGTCCTAAAGGTTATTGATTTTACCAAACAAATCTTTCTTTAATAAATATGTATATTAGGGCTGGGCAAGTTAACGCGTTAATTTCGCGTTAACTCATTAGACTATTAACGGCGATATTTTCTTTAACGCGCGTTAACGCATGTTGGTCACATGCTTTTATTTTGTGAAGGTCTGTTGCTGCGGTGTAGGGGTTTGAATCAGAACAGTAGGTGGCGATAATGCGCCAATAACCTCGCTGTCAGCCCAGCCTCAGATTCAAAGAGGAAGAAAGGTGCTGGCCGGAAAAAAAACACAGCTGACATGCGGAAGGCGGTGTTTCCCGCAGGTACCGCGAGCGAGCTTAGGCGAGGCGAGGCGAGGCGGTGAGTTGGCGGCCGGAACAAGTTTTGTGCGGAGCGGAGCGGGGGGGGGGGGGGGGGGGTCTGCATCGACGCCGTCGGTGAAGTCGCTTCTCGTTTCAAAGTATCCATGTGTTTTTGCCTGTTTTCCCCCTGCCATTCACTATATGCGCGCGAGAAAGCAACAACAAAAAACCGCGTGTCAACGTCAAATAAACGCAAGCATATCGAGTTAGCAAGCATTTCAGTTTAAAGTTCTTCCAGCATGGAATATGACAGAAACAAGTTAGTTGGAACCACTGCCAAGTTAAACTTTGGTATTGAACATAAAATGGTAATGCTGCTCCCTGCTGTTACCTCAGAAATTGCCTGTTTTTGGTAGATTTTTTCCCCATAAAGAGAATTCCCTGTCAGTGGCAATAAGCTTTAATTTATTATTATTGCTATTTTTTGTTTTACATGTTTAAGTTGAGCTTTACACTAAATATGTGTTACTGATAAGTGCTACAAATGTTACAACACTTTTGTTCATATGGCAGCAGAACATTAAAATAAAAGTGCTCTTTACACTACTTTTGAATTCATTCTTGGAGTTTGTAAATACAATGCGATTAATCGCGATTAATCGCGATTAATCAGTGCGATTAATCGCGATTAAATATTTTAATCGTTGCCCAGCCCTAATGTATATATTTATATTCATATTATTTTAGGTGGATTGTTGTATATATATATATATATATATATATATATATATATATATATATATATAAATGTTTTGTATATCTGGAGAGTGTAACAAAAGTAATTTCCCTCTGGGATTATTAAAGTATGTCTGATTCTGAAAATGTTATTTTCTCAAATAACATTTTAATAAATTAAGAGTGTGTTTAACTCAGGATTTGCATTGTGAATGGGTTGAAACACAAACCAAATGTTGTACTAAGTTAGTTAAGCTAAATTCTTTAAGCTAAACTTTGGTTCTCTAACTTGGATCTGCAGTGAACCAGGATTCACTGAATCATTCTGTTGATGGGTTTCAACCATTTTATTTATCTTTTTGTTTTTTTTGTGTGTACACAAAATCTTGATATCTTGATTTTGCTGAGTAGTTTTAGTTAAGCTTCACTAGCCTAGTAGAGAGGATTTTTTTGATTGAAATATATGGTTAATTCAGATAAACAGCATTCTATAGTGATGTTCTCTGGATGTTTAAGTTCTTTCTTTTAATGAATTCTTGAACTTGAAGAGAAGTTGTCACTCATTTATTCCATATGTGTGCAGAGTTTGCTATTAAAAAAAAGCCAGTGCTCGAATCACCCTTTCAGCTATTGTCCTAATATCAGCTGTTTGGGCTGATATTCACTGGACAATACAGACCAAGAGTTATTCATTAAACATTAAATAACTTAGAACAGTACGTAATAGCACAACACATGGCAGATTATAGTGCATATGATTAAAGCTGCACCTTAAACCTAAGGACCGACAGTGGTGCAGGCGCTACAGAGTCTCCCTGGAAAAGACGTTTCACCTGCTTTTCCTGTTGCCGTTAGTCAGAAGGCCCAGTGGTGCCGATTTATGGCAGCCTCACTTCTTTCAGTCTGCCCCAGAGCAGCTGTGGCTACAATGTAGCTCACCGCCGCCAGGGGGTGAATGACTGAATGTAGCGTGAAGTGCTTTGGGGCTCCTTTGGACTTGATTATTCGCTGTACAAGTACAAGCCATTTAGCATTTGACCATTCACAGGTTAGGATTGGGTATCTAAAAAATAAAATAAAATAAAAAAATCTCATAACCAGGAAAAGAGACAAAAATGTTGGTTGTTTTTTAATTAAACTTATTTCTCACCCACAGTAACCAAAAACAGATGCTGACTGATCTCAGGAAAACAGAGCTAAATCTCCTGGGCATAGATTCACCACGTAGCAGCATAAATGGATTACAAGTCTGGTTTTGTCTTGCATGCTCAGGTATATCTGTGATGAAAACTGCAGCAATAAGGAAAGATGGATAAATGTTAAGATTACATTCAGAAACAAAGTGTGTGTATCAGTGTGTGTGCGTGTGTGTGTGTGTGTGTGTGTGTGTGTGTGTGTGTAAGTATGATTTTTGTCACAGTTCGTTGTGCCATAAGAGTTCAGAGTCCTGTCGTGTCCTCATTTTTCCCCAAGCCACCAATGAAAGGGCGCCAGTCCTAATTACATGATCCACCGGGCTTCTAATTCGCTATACTCCCCCCAAATGACATTTACTAATTACTTCTTCCTTTTTTTCTGTTTTTTTTTTTTAAACGGCTCTGAACATCCCACTCCCCCCCTAGCCCCCAATTGACAAAGTCATGTAGGGACAAGTGAGTTGGCTGTCATCTACTGTTGCAGTCAACTGATTGAAAGACAGTAAGCACGCCAACATCTTGAAAGTCTTTAGAGAACGATGTTGTGTGAAACAATCTGTATTATTCTTTCCCCCTTACACCAACAAATGTTGCAAACTGAGGAGGGAGATGCAGGGGGAAATCTGCAAGGTAGACTTACACAGACTTCTTCAGCAAAAACATTTCCTGCGAAGGCTAAAAAACATGCTTTTGATTAATTGAAATGGAAATGACTGTTTGATTGCGTTTTTCATATGCCCCAACAATATAACAAGTATATAACAAACAGTATTTAAAGATACAGTTATTTATTTTAGTTATTTCCATGCTTTATGAATTTCTATATTAAAAAAAATAAAATTTTCCGTATACATCTATATTAATGGAGATGCTGCTGTAGGAATGCATGTGTTTGAGACATCAGGCGAGATAGCAGCAACTGAAGTAATGAAGTAATGAAGTAATCATGTTGTTTGGAAAGCTATTCATACGTGGTAAATTCTGTGTTTGACGTAACCGGTTTGGGATTAAGTTAAGTTTCTCTTTTTTGGTCAGTTTCAATAATCACAAAGCTACAGACATGTTTCTGTCTTCTGATTTGTGTACATCAGTGGTGATAAAAGAATGTGGTTGTTTTAAAAAATAAAGTCAAAATTCCCCACTAAACCCAAGTATACATATTTCTAATATTTTGTATAAGAAATCAATTTTATTATGTTATTTTGCAGCATTATCCTCTGAAGTTAGAGTCAGAATGAATGATTATAAAAGTGTCAAGTTTGAAGATGAACTTTCCTGTTGAAAAAAGAATGGAATGTTGATTATCTGAAATACATTTTTAATAAAGCCCTGTAATGATTCAATGCCCCATAGGCTGATTTAATTGAAATTGTTTATTAGGTGAGGGTTCTTGTATACCCTTCGGTGACATAAAAGTGGCACTTGAACTAATCCAGGTGTACTTCAGCAATATTGTGCCTCCTTAGATCACAAAAAAAAAGAACTGTGAGGACATAAACACTGATTACATGAAATTAAAATTTTGAACACCCTGCATGTTTTGCCTGTTGCGTAACCTTGGAAGAATTGGGTTTTTCCTGCCTACTGCCTTCATGCTCCACTGACCTAGCTGGGTAGAGCTCGGCATGTTTGTTTCCTTTTTCTTTTTTTTTTTGGGACTGGAACCAGAATGGATGCTGCAATCTCTTCCTGACGTTCTCCAATCTGGCACGCAGGCTTGGCTCCCATGGCTGCTCCCTCTCAACTCTGACTGACTCTCCTATATCAGGGCAGGTTAGCCTGAACGCCACTCACAGCTCACGGGTGGAGGAGTGGGAGACGCTGGACACACCAGACGATGGGAGGTAGCAGCAGAAATTGTAGACTTAGTGAAACCAAATTTATTTTTAGGACAAAAACCCTGGCTATTTTCATTATTTCATGGTCGAAACTGAAGCCACATGTCGTGTGTTGACTCATTTATATGTCTTGCGCAATTGCGTAGAGACGACCGGAGGCGACTGGGTCTTGGTCGCATGGAGGAAGTCTGGGTTTGTGCACACGTCAGCACAGGAGTGCTTCATAACCCATTAGAAACACTGCAAAAAAGGAACTAAAAGTAAGTGAAATTTTCTTGAAATCAGTGTATTTTTCCTTGATTAGAGCAGGTAAATAAGACTATTTGCCAATGGAATAAGATTTTTGCATTTAAAATAGGAACAATTCATCTCCATCATCCTATTTTTAAGTGCAGGATATCTAATTATCTTATTTTAGGGGTAAACATACTCATACGATTGGCAAATAGTCTTATTTAGCTCCTCAAATCAAGGAAAAAGACCCTAATTTCAAGAAAATTTTACTTACTTTTAGCTCCCTTTTGGCAGTGAAGATATGCTGGCTCTTATCTTCATTGGTTAAACAGATGTATAAATAAAAAACCCACACATTTTTGTTTACCAACCACCATGGTTAAACTATTAAAGCATATACAGCATTCACTTCAGCCTCAGTCTGTAAAAAAATCTGAAAAAACACACCACCTTTCACCCCAAACACGCTCTTCTATTTTCAGCCGCCGCCGACGAAACTCTGCGTCCCGTTCAAGAACTCTATTTTTGGAGCAGTTCATGAATTATAGAGAAAGTGGCAAACAATGTGGATGGCAATCCCTTTCGGCTGACCTAAGTGCACAGTCAAGACAGAAAGGGGAGGGCAGCGTGGAGAGGATCTGAGACGAGTGACCATGAGCTGCTCTTGGAATGCTGGTGGGATGTGTGATAGCTGAATCCTGGCCCCTGGCAGCTGCCCAGGCTGTTGTGATTTGTGTATGCGGCTACCCACAGGGTCACCACCTGGCTGCCGCGTCCTCAAACCTCCCCCGGTTACACGGAGCGTGTTTGCAGCCGATCTGTGATTGAATTTCAAGCCTGTTACTGTCGGCTTCTTTGAGTAACTTTTTAAAAAAAAGTGCAATGACATGTTCATTAGTGTTGTTCCCTTCGCTTGTATAAATAAGCTACTCAGAGTTGCAGGTCTCCAACATTCATTCGGTGCTTCTCTCGCTTTCCTCTCCTTATTTTCAAAACCACTAAATGTCACATCCTACAACCAACTGACATTTTTGGGGGAATTTAAAGGAACTATCCTTAGTTTGAACTGTAAGAATCACCCACAGCTGCTTTTTTTTTTTTTTTTTTTTTCCCCAATGAGAAACCTTCCTTATCTCCATCCTGGTCTCCTCCCAGTCAGCATGCATGAGACTAAACACACGCTTCAAGCTCGTGCACAATCCTCCGGAGGAAACAAGGCTTCATCGAGGGACTTTTCTTCTTTTCTTTGACATAAATGCCTCCGTCTCAGATAAATGATATTTGTTTATTTGATATATGTGAATGGTTAACACTGACATGCATGCCATGCTGTTCTGCTTACGTACCCTGTCGTGCATGCTCTGGAGGAACTGCTGCTTAGCAAGGGCTCCACACCTCGTTGTACCACTGGTCGAGAAAAGTTGTCCCTATTTCCCTGCTTTCCCCCCCCCCCCCCAAAAAAAAAAAAAGCCTGCATTTGCTCCATTCCGCCATCATTAGTCAATTGTTATTATCAAATCATGTATTTTAACTCATAATACAATGCATAAAAAGCATTTTTCTTAACCAGACATAAATAACTTCAGGCATAGCTTTTTAAAGTTTTTTTTTTTTGTTTTGACAAACTCATACAAGGTACTTCAAAAAGGTGAAGAAGAATAACGACACATAGCGACTAATTATTTTTTTTTTTTTTGCAAATAAAATCTGAAAAGTGTGGCTGTATTTGTATTCAGAAACCCTTTTACTGTTAAGCTCCTAAATAAAATCCAGTTCAACGATTTATGTCCTAAAGTCCTGTAATTGGTAAAACCGGACCATCTTTGCATAATTTAATCTAAACATAAATCCAGCTGGTTTGTGAGGTACTTAGAGGTCTGATAGGGAACGTTGGTAAACAAACAGCACCAAGAGGACCAAAGACCACACCAGACACAGAAGGGATAAATCCGTGGAGAAGGCATGCTAACCTAGAACTTTTATCAGAGAAACAGTCAAGATGCCTTAGAGGGAGCTGTACTGAGACATATCAGAGAACCTACTGAGAGTACATTTATTAGTCATGCAATTTACAATCCTGACTATTAATGTTCGCAAAATAAAGAACATTATTGTTTAAAGAAAGCCATAACAAGTCCTGTGCGATGTTTGACACAAACCATGTAGGATATACAGACAATACCAAGATGCGGGTGTTTTTGTCAGATGAAATCCACAATTAAACTTTTTTTTTATATATATATGCCAAGCACTACGCGTGAAGTACTAAATGCATAATCTCCATGGTGGAGATTTTCCTTCAACTGGGACAGAAAAGCAGGTTAGAAATGATGGGAAGCTCAATAGAGTTAAACACACGCAATACTGATAGAAAGCAGTTTACAAAATGCAAAACACTTGATACTGGGAATGGTTAAGTTCGTGAGAGTGAAACTCCAGTCCTTGAGGGTTGGTGTCCTGCAACATTTAGATGTGTCCCTGGTCCAACACACCTGAATCAGAGGGATATATTGTCTCATTAACAGGAAAAGTCTGCAGGGTCCTACTAATGGCTTAATTGATTGATTCAGCTGTGCAGAAGCAGTGACAGATCTGAAAGCTCCATGCCCTTGTTGACCAGTGTTTGGGATCTTCAGTTTTAGATCACTCCATGTTCGTGTGTTGGAATGGCCCAGTCAAAGTCCAGAGCAAAGTCTTATTGACAATCTGAGGCAGGAATGTAAAATTGCTGTAAAGACACTCTCCATCCAACACAACTTTCAGTTACATTTACAGTGCAGCTGTAAATGCAAGAAAGGGTGGGTACATTTACTGAGGAGATGAGTACAACTGCATGTTGTAAATTTTTATTTCATGATTTCAACATTGAAAATGACATGACATCTTCCTTCCAGTTCACATTTGTGTGATACTTTAAGTCATCCCAGTGAAATGCTTTGACACTTGTTTGTCTAAATGACAAAAAGTGCAAACGATTCCAACTGGTATGAATAATTTACAAGACATTGGATTTTCTTACAGTTAGTGGTTTTGCCAGTCCATCTAGTGGAGAGAAACAAGAACATATGAATCCAAGAGGAAGCTCTAATTAGCTACAAGTGAAATGTGGCTGATAATAAAAGAAAAAGAGTTAAGACGTTAACAAGGTGATGCGTGTGTTTAGGACAACACTGAGTGAGATTATTTCCCCAATTCTTTTATTTTAAATGCTCTGAAAATATCCAATTACATCTTGCTAGAGGTATACGATAAAATCTAATTACGCATGACACTGGTTGGGATTAAATCACGGCCTTCTAACAACTGTTCCTTTTCCACAGTCACATCCATCCATCAGTCAGCCCATCCATCCATCCGTTCATCCATCCATCCATCCATCCGTTCATCCATCCGTTCATCCATCCGTTCATCCATCCATCCGTTCATCCATCCATCCATCCATCCGTCCATCCATCCATCCATCCATCCAATCATCCATCCATCAGTCAGCCCATCCATCCATCCGTTCATCCATCCATCCATCCATCCAGCCATCCGTCCATCCGTTGGTCAGTCCATCCATCCATCCATCCATCCATCCATCCATCCATCCATCCATCCATCCATTCGTCAGCCAGTCAGTCCATCCATCCATCCATCCATCCATCCATCCATCCATCCATCCATCCATCCATCCATCCATCCAGCCATACTTCCATCCATCCATCAATCCATCCATCCATCCAATCATCCATCCATCAGTCAGCCCATCCATCCATCCGTTCATCCATCCATCCATTCATCCATCCATCCATCCATCCATCCATAAGTCAGTCATTTTATCCATCCATCCATCCATCCATCCATCCATCCATCCATCCGTTCATCCATCCATCCATCCATCCATCCAGCCATCCGTCCATCCGTTGGTCAGTCCATCCATCCATCCATCCATCCATCCATCCATCCATTCGTCAGCCAGTCAGTCTATCAGTCCATCCATCCATCCATCCATCCATCCATCCATCCATCCATCCATCCAGCCATACTTCCATCCATCCATCCATCCATCCATCCAATCATCCATCCATCAGTCAGCCCATCCATCCATCTGTTCATCCATCCATCCATCCATCCATCCATCCATCCATCCATCCAGCCATCAGTCAGTCCATCCATCCATCCATCCATCCATCCATCCAACCATCCATCCACCCATCCATCCATCCGTCCATCCGTTGTTCAGTCCATCCATCCATCCATCCATTCGTCAGCCAGTCAGTCTATCAGTCCATCCATTCATCCATCCATCTATCCATCCATCCATCCATCCATCCGTTCATCCATCCATCCATCCATCCATCCATCCATCCATCCATCAATCCAATCATCCATCCATCAGTCAGCCCATCCATCCATCCGTTCATCCATCCATCCATCCATCCAGCCATCCATCCATCCGTTGGTCAGTCCATCCATCCATCCATCCATCCATCCATCCATCCATCCATCCATTCGTCAGCCAGTCAGTCTATCAGTCCATCCATCCATCCATCCATCCATCCATCCATCCATCCATCCATCCATCCATCCATCCATCCAGCCAGCCATACTTCCATCCATCCATCAATCCATCCATCCATCCAATCATCCATCCATCAGTCAGCCCATCCATCCATCCATCCATCCGTCCATCCGTTGGTCAGTCCATCCATCCATCCATCCATCCATCCATCCATCCATCCATCCATTCGTCAGCCAGTCAGTCTATCAGTCCATCCATCCATCCATCCATCCATCCATCCATCCAATCATCCATCCATCAGTCAGCCCATCCATCCATCCGTTCATCCATCCATCCATCCATCCATCCATCCATCCAGCCATCAGTCAGTCCATCCATCCATCCGTTCATCCATCCATCCATCCATCCATCCACCCATCCATCCATCCATCCGTTCATCTGTTGGTCAGTCCATCCATCCATCCATCCATTCGTCAGCCAGTCAGTCTATCAGTCCATCCATCCATCCATCCATCCATCCATCCATCCATCCATCCATCCATCCATCCATCCATTCGTCAGCCAGTCAATCAGTCCATCCATCCATCCATCCATCCATCCATCCATCCATCCATCCATCCATACTTCCATCTATTCATCCATCCATCCATCCATCCAATCATCCATCAGCCAGCCCATCCATCCATCCGTTCATCCATCCATCCATCCATCCATCCATCCATCCATCCATCCAGCCATCAGTCAGTCCATCCATCCATCCGTTCATCCATCCATCCATCCATCCATCCATCCATCCATTCGTCAGCCAGTCAGTCTATCAGTCCATCCATCCATCCATCCATCCATCCATCCATCCATCCAGCCAGCCATACTTCCATCCATCCATCAATCCATCCATCCATCCAATCATCCATCCATCAGTCAGCCCATCTATCCATCCATCCATCTGTCCATCCGTTGGTCAGTCCATCCATCCATCCATCCATCCATCCATCCATCCATTCGTCAGCCAGTCAGTCTATCAGTCCATCCATCCATCCATCCATCCATCCATCCATCCATCCATCCATCCATCCATCCAATCATCCATCCATCAGTCAGCCCATCCATCCATCCGTTCATCCATCCATCCATCCATCCATCCATCCATCCAGCCATCAGTCAGTCCATCCATCCATCCGTTCATCCATCCATCCATCCATCCATCCATCCACCCATCCATCCATCCATCCGTTCATCTGTTGGTCAGTCCATCCATCCATCCATCCATTCGTCAGCCAGTCAGTCTATCAGTCCATCCATCCATCCATCCATCCATCCATCCATCCATCCATCCATTCGTCAGCCAGTCAATCAGTCCATCCATCCATCCATCCATCCATCCATCCATCCATCCATCCATCCATCCATCCATCCATCCATCCATACTTCCATCTATTCATCCATCCATCCATCCATCCAATCATCCATCAGTCAGCCCATCCATCCATCCGTTCATCCATCCATCCATCCATCCATCCATCCATCCATCCATCCATCCAGCCATCAGTCAGTCCATCCATCCATCCGTTCATCCATCCATCCATCCATCTATCCATCCATCCATCCATCCATCCATCCATCCATCCATCCATCCATCCATCCATTCGTCAGCCAGTCAGTCTATCAGTCCATCCATTTATCCATCCATCCATCCATCCATCCATCCATCCATCCATCCATCCATCCATCCATCCATCCAGCCATACTTCCATCCATCCATCCATCCATCCATCCATCCATCCATCCATCCATCCATCCATCCATCCATCCATCCATCCATCCATCCAGCCATCCATCCAGCCGTCCGTCCATCCATCCATCCATCTGTGTTATAATTTAGACAGCACGATCAAGGCTTTCCTTTTGAAACCTATGATGAAACTCATTTGCTGCGAGAAATGCCTTAAATCTCAGAGCTAGAACATTAAACCTAATGTTGAAGGTTGTGACATTTCAAACATGTGGCCCTAAAATTAACACAAAAAACAAAAATAAAACTTATACCGGGAAAATTGGGAACAATTTTACATTAGCCCTCAATTTGATGTGTATTTTTTAGAACAATAAAAAAGCTCTTAAAGGCTACATCAGCCATTGTACTCATCCTTTAATGTTATTGTGCATTTAAATCGGAAAGTGTTAGGGCAGCCGTTGCACTCCTATTCAATGTCGTACAGTTCAAAACAGGCGACAAACACTCTTCTAAAAGTAGGCCAATTACCAGTCTCTATGAAGAAAGACATTAATGCAATGTGGCAGATCCCGAGAAGCGAAGGCAGGGTGTCTTCCTTCAGCTAATATGAACTCGGAGGGGACATGTAAACAAGTCCTTCCATTACATAATCAGTCCCTTCCTCTAGGAAGTGCCCTCTCTACCCGTTTCTTCTTGTATCTTCTCTAAGGTTCATGGACAAAACGGACAATAAAGATTGTTGGTGATGTGTAATTTTGCATGTTCCCTGAAATTCACAGCCCTTTCATTTCCAAATATCCCTGAAGCAAAAGAAAAGAGTTCCTTTTTTTTCTCTTAGCATGTTATTATTATGTTCTAATGGTTCTGTAGACAAGAAATCACACTGAGAAACAGCTATGATATTTGTAAGATCTTTGTCCAACAACAGCATCTTATTTACCTTAAGTTACCTCTCAAATGTATGATATCTTTATTGTCACATTCAGAAGATTTCGATGCATCTACTCTTCTTTACTCTTAGACAAAAAATTAATAATTGTATGATTAATATACCTGTACATTTCCTTGCAAAAGTATGCACACCCCTTAAACATTTCCACAACTAATATCACAGATCAACCGCAAACAGCAATGTATTTTATTGGGACTGTTTGTGATAGAGATACACGTTATACATGGATAGAGATACACGTTATACATGATACATCATTTTCAAAACGGTTTACAGTTCAAAACCTGAAAAGTGTGGCATGCATTTGTTTTTAACCCCCACTTACTTGATTCTTGGTGGAACCACCTTTGCTCCAACTGCAGCAGGAAGTCCTTTCGGCTATGTTTCTACCAGCTTTTGCAGATCTAAGGAGTTTAATTTTTAACCTTCTTTGCAAAACAGCTCACGCCCCTTCCGATTGGACAGAGAGCATCTCTGAACAACAATTTTCAAAAGTTTCCACAGATTCTTGAATATGTTGTGATGCAAGCTACTCCATTGTAAATTTTGCCTATATGTCTATGAGTCCTTTTCCTGCTGGAAGGTGAACCTCTATCCCAAAGGTCAACGGGCTCCTCTCCTGTGGAATCAACTTCCAGTTTAAGTGTGTGAGGCAGACACCCTGTCTAAGTTTAAGGCTAGGCTTAAAACGTTCCTCTTTGATAAAGCTTATAGAGTACCTTAGGTCATCCTGAACTACCTCTGCAATCATGCTGCCATAGGCTTAGGCTGCTAAAAGACTGAACACTTCTTTGAGCAGCCTAAGCATTCTCCTTCTCTGCTGATGCAGCAGAGTAGGAGAATGCAGCCTAGTGAACACTTTCCCTCCCTCTGCTGCATTCTCCTACTGCTCTCCAATTCTGCGATATTTGCTGTCATTTCAACGTTTAACTTGATGTTCTCTCTCTGTTTTCGCTCCTCATAGTAGTGAAATTCTGGTCTGGCAGCCTGTTTGGCTGTGTGACCATCCTGGGCTACTGCTGCCAGCAGCTTCATGATCTCCTTTAAGAGATAATTGCTTGGTCCTGTCTTTTACCAGTGTCTCTCCTAGACATAGCTATTGGCTGAGCATTGATTGAGCCATGAAGCCACTAAAGGAGGTGCTATTACGTTTTTACTTTTCTCTCATGTAGGAAGTACTCTTAGGTCAGCGCATCTTTGTTCTTTTTGTTTGTATGCATCTTCTCAAACCTTTAGTCGGTCGTGGCCGATAGCAAGTTTTCCTTTCCACTGTTGCTACGTGCATACTAGCTGTGAGGGTTTGCTGCATAGTAAACAACACAATACAAGCAACTGTCCACTGGCGCTACATGTTCACTCAGGAGGAGTGTACGCTGCAAGTTAATAACTCAATGCAATCCCCTAAGTTTCCTTAGATAGAAGACGTTTTAACCAATCTGACTGTATGATTTGATTGCATTAACTTTGTTAACTGCCTTGACACGAAATGTGTCGAGAACTGGCACTATATAAATAAACTTAATTGAACTGAATCAATTCAAAATCAAGTCTTGGTCAACCTCTAACATTTTTTTTTCTCTGAGCACCCCATTTTAAGCTTTATCCATCTTCCCATCAATTTTACAAAACATGGGCCTGGTCATTGCTTCTCTGATGAGTTCACTGCTTGCTGTGGCTTACAGTTTAGGCAGGTTTGTTTGTCTTGATACGTTTCCTGTTGTGCCATACGCTTTCTATTTTCAGATGATTGAACAGTGCTTAGTGGGATGTTGAAAACTTGGAACCGTTTACAGTCTAACCGAGCTTTAAACAGCCCTTTAAATCACTCCCCGCAAGTAACTATGAAGATGACAAAATCTTTTTTATTTATCAGGCATTGATAATTCTGTAATGTGTCTTGATTGCTTTATAATGCAAAACTAAAGAATCACAAATAATATTTAGCACATATCAGTTTCAGAGACACAACTAAGTAGTTTTTTTAAATGTATACCACAGTTTAAACTGTTATTTGCTACTTGCAGTCCCTTGACTAATTGCTTTCTTTCTATTTATGTTTTTATATATGACATGAGAAAATAATATTACTTGCTTACAAGGTCACTGTTTTGAAAGTAGAGGTACAAGCCTTATGTTAGAAACTGCTTTGGGATTAGCCATTCTGGTTGCAAACTGCAGTAAGCGGTGTGAACGGTATGGATTTGCATCAGAAGCACATTGAAAGGCATCAGCGTGCACAAGATGCAGGACAGATTCTGAGGAGAAAACGCTTATGTTAAAGGAAGTAGCTGAGTGAAAAGGGGGAGCAGGTTTCTAGCAAAGCATCAGATGCTATCAGGGGGCCATTGCCAATGTAGTGTCCCAGGCACTCAGTCACAGCTAAATTAAATCTAAGGATGACAGATGCCACTAATATGTGATGGTTGAGTTAGGTCAAATTAAGATCCATAAGCTGACCTTTTCATTTACTGCCTCCTTCAGAGAGGCTATCATCAAGGCTATCAATAGGGAACTAATGAGTCCTAATGGTGTACTCCTGGCACAGCGCCATCACTTACACTGGAGCATCATGCTCACCAGAGCCCGGGAAAGGTTACACAACTGTTGACAAGGGCTCTCAATGAAAACACTATTATCTCAGCTGTTGCAGAGCATCAACAGGCTCTTGAACACAATTGATCCACGACGCAGAGAACCTGTTCTCAAGCCTCTTCACTCTATCAGTTCTTTTCTTGTCTGGGTAACAAAGCAAGCAGGATGAATACAATTCGTTTGTTACTGTTATACAATCCTCAAGTATTGTCAAGCACTTTTCTATGTAACCAAACGTATATCTTGAGACCTCAGCTAGGTCTTAATGGGAATGTTCCCCTTCTTAAGATGCTGTAATTGTGGAAGAGGAAGGCTCCTTGTGTGCTGTCCTTGCAGTTGGGAGCTATCTTTAGCCGTTATCTCCCCCTCGAAATGCAGTTGTGAACAAATTTGGACACTTGGGGGAGCTTTTATCTGTCCTTGTGCAAATGTGCAGCCTCACACAGGCTTGCACACAGTGATTGAGCCGTGAACCATGAAAATATCAGCTCCCGTTAATAACAATGCGTTGGATCAAGCATGCTGGATCCAGCGTCTGCACTTCATGCTGCATATATGCTGTATCAGTGGACGGTCAGCATTATGAGTCTATTTACGACAAACAGCCAGTACATGTTTCCCCCTTTGATTGTGGCCTTTGGAGTGAAACCGCAGCGCCGGGATTAATAAGCCTCTCGCAGTCTGCCTCGGTTAGACTCAAAACTACAAGGAAGCTGAGCAGTTGCTGCCTGCAGAGCATAACAACGGCTCCGAATCTGATGGGAATGGACAAGTCAGTGTGAGGGTGGGGGGTGGGGAACAGCTTTACTTTGTACATTTACAGCAAAAATCTCAGAATCTAATGGACAGGATGTATTTTTATATTGCTGTAAATTCTAAACGTTAAATAATTTTTTCATCATAAGTGTATTTATCATGGGAGCAGTTAATAAAAACATGATTTGCTAGCTGTTTCCCATTATTAAGTTAGTGTACTTTTGCCTAAATAATAAGTTTATATATTCTTTTAAAACATTATGCAACTTTTGTCCATTGGATGGATGAATGGATGCATCCAGACATGGAAATTAATTAAACTCTATGTTTGAAAATACTGAGATACAGTATAGAAATTCACAAAATTACAGTTTAGTGAACTATTTTCATGCACCAAACACCCAACAACTATCAACTGTCAGACTCTACCTAGACTTAAGACCTCCAAGGAAGTTGTTAATAGGCAATTTCAGCATCAGAAGACCTTACGTTGACCAACTGGCCCTCATCTGTACTCAGATCTTCAGCAAACCTCTGGAGCTGTGTGCGGTTCTATCGCGCTTCAAACGCCCCGCCATCATCCACGTCCCCAAGACGCACCACCACAGCCAGTTAAATGACAAAAGGCCTGTCACCCTGACATCTCTGGTCATGAAATCCTTTTATCAACTGGTGTTGAAGCATCTGACGAACATCACAGGGCCCATGCTGGACCCCCTGCAATTTGCTTACCTGGCAGAAAGGTCAACAGATATCACCGTAAACTTTGGATTTTCATCCGGCACAACCTTGACCACCCAGGAACTAATCCCTGGATCTTGTTTGCGGACTTCAGCTTGAACTTGAACACCATCAACACCCGCAATCCTCCACCAGAATCTCACCCGGCTCACAGTACCGGCCTCCACCTATAAGTGGGTCACCGGCATCCTGACTGACAGACGACAACAGGTGAAACTAGGTTAGCACCTTTTCCAATACTAGAACTATCAGCACTGGCGTCCCCCAGGGATGTTTTCTCTCCCCACTTCTGTTCTCCCTGTACACATGAGACTGTAGTTTGCTGATAACACCACTCTTATTGGTCTGATCCGTCAGAATGACGAGTCAGCATACAGACAGAAGACGGATCGGCTGGTCAACTGGTGCGGTAGCAACCACTTGGTGCTTAACCTGCTTGAGACAGTGGAGATGAGAGCACATCCCCCACTGCGTCCCCTCACCGTCCTCAGCAACAGCGTGTCTATTGTGGATTCTTTCCGTTTCCTTGGAACCAACCTTTCTATTGACCTGAGATTGTCCTCAACCATAGACACTGTTCAGAAGAAGGCCCTTTCTGCATCAACCGAAGAAGTGCCACCTTCAACAGGAGCTGCTGGTCATTTTTTCCACTCTCATTGTTCAGTCTGTCCCATCATCCAGGAGTCGTCAGGGTCCAGGGTCAGGAAAATATCTGCAGACCTTACACATCCTGCACACAAATCATTTAGACTTTTTCTTACATTCATCTTGGTGCTACAGAGCTGTCTCTGCAAACTCCCTTCATATATATTAAAATTTTCTTCATTAAGACCAACACAGAACCAGAGTCAAATCCCTTGTTTTCGTGCACATACCTTTTGAATAAAGCTGAAACTGATTTGTTTCTGTTTTATACAAACTTGAACACTGTCATCTCACCTGTCAGTGACTGGTTATAATATTTGATCTGCAGGCTGAATTTCTTGATGACACAAAAGCAGTGCCATGTTGGTTCACTGCAGATCTGTGGCAGAGTTTGGTTGTATGAGTCTATTTATTTCAGTCGTACGCACCCTGAGCCTGAGGGCTGATTACATTTGCACACTCTAGAAGTCCACTGTCGCCCTGTCAAAGACCTCTCAGGCATTCAGGAGAAAGAGTTGAGATTTTTCTAGGGGGGGGGGAGGCTAGTAGATGTTTAAATGTGATCCGCTGGACTCTCGAAAGACATCACATGCATAACAGGAAGTTTACATGGCGACCAGTCCTTGAGCATATTCAGATGTAGCTCAAGGCTGATTACATTTGCATGTCTGCGGTGAAAACAGGCACGCTCGCATGCACCGACACATGGAGTGAGAACGGTATAAAAAAAACAGAAGAGAAGAAAGAGACAGAGAGGGAAGCACAGTTGACTTCCTCTGTCGGTACTCACACCTGCAGTAGGATGCAATCTCCATAGCAACAAGACTTGGCAACAGTGTGCAGAGTTGATATTTGAGGTTGTGATCTTTAATACCCCCCCCCCCCCCACACACACACACACCCCACTTTTTTTTTTTACTGCAGTACGGTGTGGTAATGTATTTGTCTTTGTGTTTTCCTCTTTACTACTGTAAGTTATCATCCATCTAGAACAATTTCCTAAATTAAACAACAAATAAATGTTTAAATAGTGTTTTATAGGGCCATTAAGGCAGCCTGTTTTTTTATGTGACATGTGAGAATATATAGCCGCTGTCATTCCCATATGAAACCTTGCGTAAGACACACTTACTGATGACTTTAAGAAGTACACCTTGCCAATGCCTTCAGACCTGAATTCATTTTCACGCTGTAGCTTCACAACAAGGTGTCAGAAACAACCCTCAGAGACTTTGGTTCATATTGACATGATAACATCATGGAGTTGCTGCAGATTTGTTAGCTGCAACTTTATGATGTGGATTTCCTATTTCACCACCTCCCAAGGGTGGTTTAGAGGATAGGCGAGGGGGCCAATGGAGGACACTGAAGTGGTTGACATGTTCAAGAAACTAGTATTGGATGATTTGAGCTTTGTGACATCGTCCTGCTGGAATGGCCCTCAGAACATGCTGTGGACATAAACAGATGGACACGGTCAGTGACAACACTCAGGTAGGCTTTTGCCTTTTAAACAGTGTTTAATTGTCAGTAACGGAGGCCTGGCGCTAAGTGTGCCTAGAAAGGTCCCCCAAACCATTACACTTACCGTCAGAACATTGCTGCTAAACTCAGACCAGGCAATGTTTTTTTCTCCCTCCAGCTTGTTATTGTCTAATCACCGTTAGCCTGTGGGAACTGTAGCCTAAGAATAAGGGATCTTAGATAACAGGAGTCACATGCAAATTGCTCTTCTGTCGCTGTAGCCAATATGCTTTAGGGTTCAACATGATGAAAGTTCAGAGATGGGATTCTGCATCCCCTGGTTGTAAAGAGTTGCTATTTGACCGACTGTTGCCTTTCTATCCTCTTGAAACAGTCTGAAAGTGCTGCTCAAAGAACATTTTCTCTTTTTTCGATCATCTGCTGTACCCCAATCCCAGAAGATCAGCAGTTTCCGCCGTACTCAGACGGTCTGGCAGCACCAGCCATGCCACATTCAAAGTCACTTAAATCCCCTTTCTTCTCCATCCTGATGCTCGGTTTGAACTTCAGCAAGTCTTGTTCACCGTGTGCAGATGCCTACGTGCATGGAGCTGCTGCCATATGAATAGCTGAGTCCTAATTTGTGTTTACAAGCAATAGAGCAGCAAATGGCCAGTATTAAAGTGGCCAATCATTGTGTATTTAGGTTTGCAAGCATATTCTTGGCTGTAGCAGTGACACAGAGAAGGAAAACTAAAAGTCTTTTGGCTGTTCCTGAATCTTGCTCTGATTGTTCATGCACAGGTTAAATATGTTACAAACCTTTCTGCTTTTCCCATCATCACTAAAACCACCAAATATGGATTTAGATTGTAGATTTGTAAATTCATCTTTATAGTCATCTGAAGAAAATTGGTAATAATAACAACAATAATAACAATAAATTGACTATCAGATGCTTTAGCGGTTATATAATAGACAACAGTCTTGGCACATAACACATGAGCACTCTAAATCATCAATAATGTATCCAATAAGAATACAAAGCTGCTGCTACTGCTGCTCCAAGGCCCTGAGAGGAGGTTGTCTCATTTGAAAATGACCTTGTGTGTCCGCCTGTATTGAATTTGTTACCTGTCAGTTTCTTTCCCTTATCTCTCATAAATATTCATGCTAGAACCTGCATTTGTTTTCCCTCAAGAAGTGCATCCTCATCATGTGCAAATAATGAGCCTTGCGGGCACGCAGTTCCCAATGTGATGATGTTTGACCTGGCACTGCCATCTAGCGGTCAAACGAGGTAACACTCCTCGGTGAGCCTTAATTTAAAAGTCGGATAAGAAAAAGTGTGCAGGAAGAATTGAATGCTTACTTCCATATCAAATAAATCTGATAAGATAAACAACATGGTTTATTCTATCATCTGGCATTAAATAAAAGCTCCTCAACATCTTAAAATATCAACTGATAACATTATATATTTGTAGTTATACAAAAGTTTAATTTATGAGAAAAAGGGACAAAGTTATTCATTTTTCTTAAAACAATAATTGAAATAGGAAGCGGGAATAAAGATTCAGTGAACCTTAAATAAAACATTGAGAAACAATTAAAAGGATCTGAAGGTAGATCCATGGAGAGAACGTTGTCTGGCTTGGAAACCTCTGGGTCTTATTGTTGCTTTTTGAGTAGGATGTGGTTCAATTTGCTGGTCTGTCTGTGTTTCCGACCCTCGCCTATCTTCATGAGATTTGATCAAGATCCTGGATACTTCTTCCAAATGGTGGTTTGCGTTAACCTTAGAGCAAGGGTGAGGAGCTCTGTCATCTAGGTGCAGCTCAAAGTAGACCTATTGCTCCTCTACAATGAATAAAGCCCTTTGAGGTGATTCAGGCATCTGAAGAGGACGCCTCCAGGGTGCCTCTTTTGAGGTTTTCCTGGGATGACTCAATGAGAGAAAAACCCTAGGGCAAATCCAGAATTCAGTGAAGGAACTGTATATCCCATGTGGCCTGGGAACACCTTAGGATCCACCAAAGCAGTGCACAGTGTTGCCAGAGAGCCATTTGATAAGAGGAGATGAACCTACAGCTCTTTGGTCGTGGAATCATTGCTGATGTTTGCAGAAAGACGAGAGATGATCCAAAGAACCCCGTCCCCACTGTGAAACATGGAGGTGGCTTCAGTGTGTCCGGAACTGAGGGCTCTCGTTTTGTCTTAAAACATGACAATGATCCTGAATATATGTGGCTGCATGTGAAGAACTACCTCCAGAAGACCCAAGTGAAAGCTATTGACCGCCAGGCACAAAGCTCTGACTTGAATCCCACTGAAGATTTGTGAGGTGAGCTGGAGATGGAGGTCCAGGCCAGAAGGCCATCTAATCTGAGGGAGCATGAGAGAATTTCCAAAGAAGAATTGAAAACCAAAACTAACTCAGACTCTTATCCAGCGCAAATGAGACAACAATTACGAACAATTTGGACCCTGACAGCTTTAGCTTTTGCATTTCTTTTATAATGTGACCAGAGATGATTGGAACATGGGTCAGTTGCAACTCTTCCAAGTTCTCCAACCAGGAACAAGTTACAAACCATACAATTTACTCTGCAGATGCTGTTTAGCCCATGAGAAGAAATGGGATTTTGTGGCACACAGTCAATATTAGAAAAAATACAAATATTGTTAGGTGAAAAAAGGTTTGATTTTATTTTTAAACTTCAATAAATATGTTATTGTACTGCCAGGTTTATTATCAACCTCATGAAACCAAAAGCTGTATAGGCCTATGTGAATCCATGAGATCTGTGCCAGAATTGTACATTTGCCGTGTCAGTCTGCACAGATTTAATAAAGTGAGGAAGAAGAAGAGCAGGGATCAAGGGATCTTCAATGTGTCGGGCCTCGTTGTAAAAAGTCTTCACCAATGAATGGGAAATAATTAAGAAAATATCTAATGCGGGCTTTTAATGCATGTTATGGACTGCACCTCCTTTAGAAAAGCTTATGGACATTGAAAATGAATGATTTAGTAATTCATATAGGTGATAATGTAAAATATATATACTATATGGGGAATTGATTGAAGGACTGGCAATGGAATATAGATTCATGACAAAAATCCTCACAGGCTGGACAAGACAGGTCCTCAGCCCATCAATTTCAAGTTGTAAAATCTCATCCCAGTCTGTTACAACTAACCCAGACTACATGTAATATTTCACCCCTGGTGGTTGAGACTACGCCACGGCTTTTCTGTTTATGCTGCACACATAAAAGCCCCACCGTTTATTAGCAGACACGTGCAACTAGTTTGCATCACATTTTGAATTCCCTGGCTCACATGAGCCCCAAGCTACAGACAGAATCGTCAAAAAACAAAATGATACAACTCTTCACAGTCTCCCTCGTTTTCTTAAGTGCAAAAGAAAAAGAAATAACATTAGTGTCCAAAAAAAATCTTTTGGAAACACTTCTTAAAAAAAAATAAACTACAAAAACGGAGTGCTCACAACGTTGATGCAGTGCAGTATTTATAAGTATTTCTTTAATATTTGTTACCTAAACGTTGTTGTTTTTTTGTAATATAAAACTTGCCATTTCCTAATTTTAAAGAGTAAATTTGGGTCAACTCATATTCTGACAGATTTTGTTAAATAAGCACCTTTTCTAAAAAACACCTGGAGAAAACATATATATGTAACAAAGTGTTTCTTGATCAAAAAAGTAGAAATTGTTCACGTTGAGAGAGGAAAGACCACTTTCGCCTTTAATACATTTTGAACCAAGGGGCAGCTGAACAACAGCTGATTTCCCCAATACATGCCTCACTGTTGCTGACCTGGAATATATTACCTAATAAAGACATTAACCCTGCTCTGGTTCTGCCTTCTTAAATGCATACCATTTCTTGTAAAAAAAAAAAAAAAAAAAAAAAGCCATTTTGTTGTCATGGACACAGACGGAAAAAAGAGGAGGTTAAAAAAAAGGAAAACATCATCTGTGTCCATAGCAACTGAGTCAAGTTTAGTGCTGCCAAAAATGGTTTAGGCAAAAGTCTACTGAGTGATGTGAGATAATGTGTGTACGTATTATACAGCATCATACAGTTGGCGCAGCTGCATGCAAACATATTTAAATTCATGCACGTCTAAATGATGAAACAACATCTAGCATCTTGTATTCCGGTTTAAAAAACAAAATCCAATTTACAACCTGCAGTATAATATTCCAGGTGTGAGGTGAGTAAATACAACAGAATTCACTCGCTTTTGTGACGGTAAAACGTAGAAAAGGATGTTGCTGCTTGAAAACGGGAGCATGTTCATCTCCCTTTGGTGCTCGGTGTGAGAAAATAGGCCTCTTTCCCCTGCAAACAGAGCAAAGCATCCTCAAGAAGCCCCCTAATCCCCTTTAGAAATCTTAGTCAACTGCTATAAATAGAAAGCGTCACTTGGTGCCCTCTGCTGGAGACTAATTTGAGCCACAGGTTTGAGCTGTGCTCTGTGCTGGAGAATAAAGCAACGCCAAACGCTCTCCTCGGACAGCTCTGTGCTGGATGAGAGACAGATTATAACGTCACCGCATCATTGTGCAGTCAGCCGTTCCCGAGGCTCTCGCTGTCCTCTCTGGGTTTTTATTATCGAGGGTTACATTGGTTACATTTTTTTTTTTTTTTTTTAGAAAAAAAAAGAAGCGTGACCAAAATTGTGTTTTTTTTTTTGTTTGTTTGTTGTTGTTGTTGTTTTTTAATCACATCCACTAATTCTACATGTAATTTAGCATTTTGTCTGCACTGTCAGGATGAGCTGTTTAAATCCATCCAATCAACTTCATGAATGAAAATGTAATAGTTAAATATTTGAATATAAGTAAAAGGAGGCTCATAATTGTTGCCATAGTCCCATAACAAGCTGCCCATTTACCAGATATATAACATGTTTGACTGCAGCTTGAGGGTGCAAACGCAAACCTTTAAATCCAAAACAGGTGGGAAACAGATAAGATGGTTCCTGTTGGGGCAAAGAACACTACAACCCTGTCAAAATTGGGTTAAACAGCAAACCGCTCGTCCTCTGCAAGGAAAGTGCATTTGTGCTGCAGTGTTCAAACCGGAGAGGGGATGTTGCTTTAACGTGGTCCACTTTTTCAGCGCGATAGTGTAAAAAAAAACCAGACGAGTGTGAGCGCACTGGAGACAGAGGGACAAAGGGAAAGAACGCTAATTCGTGTCTGGGTGCGTGTTTGTTTTGGGTGGGCAGCCGTGCGCCCTCGCCTGCACACTCAGCTGCGTGTCTGTTTCACGACGGTGCTGCTGCTGACGGTGGGAATGCGGCGGCGCGGCTAAATCCCAGAGGAGGGCAGAGCACTGCAGAGGAGATGCTCGGCAGATCTCCCCTCATCCGTGTGACTGCTGTTGGCGGCTGGTGTGGAGAAGAAATCCGGAACTGGATCAGAAAGCGAGTCGGCCGTGCTTTAATTTGCACGGGACTGTTCCCCGCTAAGGGCGGCCGGAGATAAAAAAAAAAAAAAAAAAAAACAGCAGCAAAAGCACACAGAGGTGTCTGCTGTCCTTCCTCGGCCAACTGCACAACCCACAGGAGCGACTATAGATAACAATCGGGGTCAAAGCATGTCACGCGTTTTTGTTCATTCACTCTCACTGATCCTTATGTAAAAGACAGTCTAACAGCGTCACCGTATTTAAAATCTCTTTGAAAAGATCCAATAGTTCCTAGCAAGTACCTCTGGTGCTCTGCTTCCTTCGCTGAAGTAAACAGGGTGAATGAAGGTGTAAAATTGTCAGATTCAAGTTGTATTTTTATAAGAACTCAGCCTTCCTCCTGCGCTAAAATTAGTAATGTTGAGCATGTTGTAAAGTTTTCCTTTGGGTTTGGTTTCACAAAGTAAATCTTTTTAGCACATAAGCAACAAATTATCTCCAAGAGTTGCCTCACGACCCCCACTTTGTGAAACCCCTGTTATATTATATCAGGGAGGGAAGATTATAACAGCATTACTCTGCGTTTTTGAAAGAGGTTCTCCACGTTTTAACCACAGATGTTTACTGTGGTTTCCTTCTGAGCCTCCAAGTGAGAGAGAGCGCCATGGCAAGATCCAAAGAGCCGTCTGGGGCCTTCAGAAAGAAGACTGTGGCTTGTGAATCTGGTGAAGGATTTCAAGGGATAGCAAAAGAATTTGAATTCAGCCATATTGTCCTGGGATCCACAACCAGGCTCTTGCTAGTGTTGACATAAAAATGCATGCCTGAGTAATCAGAAAGAGACTCGGGAAGTCTAATTTCCACGCTATGACTGGCTGAACACCGAGAAAAGAAAAACTCTCCGTTTTTTCACCCCTTCTAAATTGCTGTGGAGTGACATAGACTGGCAAGACACCCCCTCAAACAGTTTGATTAATATTTGCTATTTAAATGTTATGAAACCTATTTAAGTGAGTTAAAAAATAAGATTAGGCATAAAAATGTGACTGTTTGTAACAAAGAATTCAAAATCTATTGAACTGTTCTTATTTTCTTCACACAGCTGATAACTATTCAACAAAAGTAGCAAACACACCTGAATGTTTATTCCATAGGAGCAGGATCATCTCAATATTGTGTAAATATATGATGTCAAATCAGAAGTTGCCATTCCCAACTTTAAATGACAAAGTGTTTTCTCCAACAACTAGATGTCAGCTGGATCTCCTAAAATGTTGCCGTTTAGTAAAGGTGAAAAATTCCTCACGTGACTAGATGACAGCATTTAAATTCTTCAGAGCGTTCAGAACACTAAATTAACAGAACAATAACTTGGAGAAGGAAAGTAAAGGTTGCTTGCTGTGGGCTTTGACTGTGGAAGGACAGCATTGGGATGAGGTGGAGCCAGGGGCCCATAAAACCATGGGATGTGTCCTGAAAGCCAGTAGTTCTGCTGGATGCCGAGGTTCGCTGAATGGACTCGCGCGCGGATGGCTGTCGATGATGGACGGCAGTCTGATCCTGATCACAAAGAGATTCCTTCCTCACTAAGTCGAGGACGGACCGTGTCGGTAATTTGCAAGTCTCCTATACAGCTTTTTTTTTTTTTTAGATCTAACTTTACAAAAAACATCACTTGCTCTATAATCATTACACAAATAGCTGTTCAGATTCTAACATTGTCAAGCACATCTCCTTATCACTTTTCCAGTCCAGCTATCTGTCAAACTTTTGTTGGACGGAGAACTGATAAGGGTATGTGTCTGGCACTTACCGTCAAGATAAGCTGAACACAAAATGCTGCATCCAGAGAGTGGGGGGTGGTGGGGTGGAGGGGCAGGGGGACACATAACTGGATCATCAGGATAAAAAGGTCATTCCCGAAAAAAAACAAATATGTTTATTACAGCAATAATCCTAAATGTCAGTTTCATATTACTGGTATGCGTAGAAAAACAATTTTGTAGATGAACGTGCACGTGTGTAACTTCCTTTGTCCTTTAGAAGACGCTTTTATTATTGATTTAGTTTGATCTCTCAACAACTAAAAAAAAAAGGCAGCTTCCATTTCAGAGCTCTTCTTTGCATGAAGATGTTTTAGTCTGCGGCAGCACGCTGTCAAAGCGCCCCGGTTCATCAGGCTGGACGGGTACATCCGGGTTCAGGCTCCTTCTGAAATGTGCATTTTGATCCATATACTAACAAATTAAGCTGCTTGTCAGAAGATGAGTTTAGAAACCGAAGGATGAGCTACTTAATAAACTGATCTGTATCAGACTTGCTGTAACTGTTTCTGTGTGCTGTTTGCTTTGTATTTGACCTACCGTCAATAAAGGTGAAATTACTCAACTATTTTGCCATGTACTTTTTTTTAATGAAGCTTCATTTCTTACATGTACAGTGTGAGACATTAAATAGTCCGATTAAATATGATGTTATGCATTATAGGAAATATTGTTTTGAGTAAAATGCGGGAAAGCTGATAAACTCCATTGAAACTTAACCTATTTAATGTGTACATTTTTAATATTATGCAGAAGGTGGGGAAATAATACACATCTTAACAAAAATTGTCTAGATGTGTTTATTTAAAAAGTTTTATTCTTTATTTAAAAAGATAAAAAGTGCTTATTTGAATCTGCTTATAGCGACGCAAAAAAAAAAAAAAACCCTACGTGAATAGTGACGGTGGATTGACTTTCATGATCAACGCTATTTCAGTGTTTCCCTGAGGTGGACAGCGTTAGGGGAGGTGGGGGTGGTTAGAGGAACGCTGTCTACATATTCAACAGGACATAAATAGAACCAAAAGATGAACAACGGTTACACAATGTTAACGCCGCAGATTTTAAGCAGAATTGTACATTTCCGCACTCATTTAAAACAGAGAAGCGGAAATTAGGATTATTACGGTTGTAACGAGGTTGTCTGTGACATTGAAATGTTGTTACTTTGATATACAGCAACATGGGGAGAGCAAGAGACCACGGCTGAAAAGTGTTGTAAATAATTCACCAGTTTCATGGCAATTGTTTTAAATTTACTGCTAATGACATTTAGACAACTCAGGGATTAAGTTCTGTTTTAGTCATAAATTGTGAGTTAATGTTATAGTCACGTTTAGCTTAAAGGTAAAGTGTTTAAAAGGGGTTGCACAGTAGGGGAGGAAGAAAAACCCACTGAATTTGTTTGGTTTTTAAGAAAACTTGTTTATTGCTCAGAATATTTTTTGCCTCTTGTTTCTGTAGCCAGCCTGCGTTAATCTGTTTTACCACAGATTAGCCTCTTAACAGATTTATTACGCTTCCAAATATGAAATACCATACTAATACCACTCCTTAACTATCCACGCCACACCTCTCTCAACCTTCTGGTAAATGAGAGCAATTTTGTAGGAGGGGCCGAAGGTGCACAGCAACAGGTAAGGGAGGGGCACCATGATTGCACAGTCAGGTCTAAAACACGACTCACTCCTGACTTCTCTGTTACACCTTAACAAAGGGACTATAAACACTAGCCGTTCTAAAACTGTAGCTTTTTACAATCCCGCTACATGTTGTCACTCATAATGCACCCATGTGCAGAAATCACACGTGCGCACACATGGCTGGCTAAGAAACCTGTCCTGCATAATAGAGAGAGCAGAGAAGAATAAAAAAACAAACAAAAAAAAAAATATGGCAGAGAAGATGTACTTTCTTAAGGCTAAAAGAAAAAGCCAGGAGAATGTAAATGCGCGGTCATGAAGAGACAGAAATTATTCACTTTAATAGGTAAATAAAATGCATAAGGAAGAGCCTTTTGCTATGGGAAAAAAAGACTTAAATGACTTTTGCTGTAACACGGAAAGTAAAATGAAGTTGACTTTTAAAGGATGGCAGGATGCTCCTTCATATTTCAACACCGCAGATAGTTTTGCTTCATTCAGGTTTGTTTCATTGCTGATAAAAGGTTCTTTTTATTCGATTGCTTACACCAAAACTTCACAGACAGATAGATTTGTCACGTAACAGTAAAAGCACAATTACATGTGTAAACTACATGTTACACAAACCATACGTGTTTCTAATCATTTGTCATGTTGTGTACGATCGTCTAAATTTGGTTTAGACAACAGGCCTCATGAGCTAAACCTTGAATATGTGGAGTCTGGCTTGTTGGAAGCAAAAACTATCTTACTCTCAGGTCTTGTTTTTTCTCTCCAAACCTGTGCTTTTTGTGTGACAGCTTTGTGCGTTACAGACGTGTTTTTCCATTAAAAATGACAACCAGTTCGCCAGCTCAATGTAAAATCAACATTTTAGCAGCTGCTGCGGTTAACAAATATGACAAATAAAATAAGGATGGAGATAAAATAATAAATTCTTACAAAGCTTCTAGGAATGCTGGTTTTAGCTCCTCCATATAAAGTTTAAACAGAGCAATCCAAGAAATGGACTCCTAAAAGGTCTTTTGGTCATTTGGGTGAACTTCTTTTCTCAAAGCTTGGTGACACAAGCAAACTTACATTTCTATTCGGGAAAAAAGTGAAAAGTACAAATATGGATCATAAAGTTGAAGAAAAGTTAAAGGTGTTATTTTTTTTCTTAAGTTTACATTACTTAATTAAGTAATGTAAACTTCAGAAAAAAAGGTAGATTTATCTTTCACAGTAAATGTAATATAAAATACATCAAACAGAACCAAATAATGCCTGTTGTGACAGTGAAATTTATGGCTGAAATTCATAATAATAATAATAATAATAATAATAATAATAATAATAATAATAATAATAATAATAATAGGAAATGTTTTTGGATTTACAGCAATGCAAATGTATATAAATCATCACATTGCAGCCGAAGTAGAGAGAATCGTGTGCTGAGATCTAGTCGGTGCAGCTGTGTCTGCCAACACAAGGGGGTATTGTTCCACTACTTTTGCAGAGACCCTCGTTAGTTTAAGAGGGACGGGTTAATGTTTAACAGGACACAGTGTTGATGCGCTTAAAGCTCTCTGTATAATGCACGCTCAAGGGAATGCAAAACTTGAACGGCAGATCGAACACAATGAACATGAACCATGTCAAATGTCCAAACTCAGCCAATCTCACCTCTGGTTCATCAGCTGGAGGCTGCAGCCTGTAGAAGAACAGACAATTAACCCAGAGGTTACACAGCCTTACATTTTAACAAGACAACCTCTTACTTTTCATCTGCCTCATGGTTTGCCAGTTCTTCTAAGAGAACTGGCAAACAGATGAATCCCATGGAAAATGCTTAAGGATTTTTCTAATCTAATCATTCCTCAAACCCTGGCCTATGCAATCGCAAAACCTCCATATGTTTCTTTCGGTTTTGTGGAATAGAGAAGCACAAAGTCGAACATAACTGTAAAGTGGAAGGAAAACGACACATTAGTTGCTACAGATGCAAATCTTTCGAGAGTATATCTCCATTAGCGATGCACGTCTAGAGACATCAGTTTTTAATTATTGCCACAAGTTTCCAGTTGCTTATATGACCCGATGTTTAATGGGCCATTTAAATACAGGAATATGTTTTAATCTAAATCTCTCTAATGCTTGTAGACTAACCTTTCCCCTGGTCTCAAGGCTTTTGCAACTTGTAACAGCTTTTCTTCCAATTAGCTCCATGGATCTTCACATAATGTCCAGCTAGCTTCCTTGTCCCTCCTGCAGGAAAGCATCCCCACAGTTTGATGCCGCCGCCGCCACCGTGTTTTGCTGTTGGGATAGTCTTTTCAGACGTATGTGTGGTTTTATCTTCCCTTCAAACACAGCGTTTTGCATGCAAGACAAAAAAAAAGCACAAAAAAATATGCCTTCGCTTTTAACTTTTAAATTTTTTTCAGTGGAACACAATTCTGTGTTGATCTGTCAGGAAAAAAAATGCCACTAAAATCGACTAAAGTTTGTGTTTTTGATCTGGCAAGATTTGAAAAAGTTTAAACTTCTCAAAGCCACTGTAGTCCCCTAAAATCATATTTGCATAGAGAGGAGTAAATCGACATCATAGGTCACATTTAAAGAAAAGAAAATGTGGAAAATTATATTGAATTGAATTAATTTCTTTCAAACAGGAGAAAAAAGAGTGCTCTGCTCATTTAAATACATTACAAAAGATGCAGTGATCTAAAGCAAATACTTTTCTTTAAAGGCCTCCTCATAGCTATCTTATCATTATTTCTCCATGCATAGCATAGTACAACGGGAACTATGTCTGTGTTTTAGTTTTTGTAAAGCAAGCGTTGGTTCATTGCTCTTGATGCTGCTGTTCCTGCCTCATTTTTTAGGAGACTAAGAATATTTGTCACAAAATCTGACCAAATCTCCTATTGAATTAGATAGTTTGAGCTATTAAAAACCAATTACAGATTGATCTTGACTTTTTTTGGAAGGGGGATGATATCCCTAAATGTCAGAGTCATGATTGACGGTCTCACAATAATTCTCAATTACAGCCAATTACAGCAGGAAACATAATGTTAGAAGAAGTCATGGCGAAACAGAGATGGTTTAGTCCATCTCTAAAATAGTTTCCTGCAATTTAATCACTAAACTTTGTATTCTTTTTACTATTGCAGGCCACATTCGACATCATCCCAGCTTCCGTTTGAACACACAAATATGTTTATTTGAGGGTTTGTCACCAGGATTGTCACATGGAGCTTTCGGGAATCAAACGAAGCTTAGATCAATGGCGGTGTGGGACAGTCTTGCTCTGTATTTATTACTGCATGTTTTCTTTTCTTTTTTTTTCTTTTTTTTCAAAATTCAAATGTGCTCTGCATGTTAAAGATGCCTGTCCATGCTTCTAATTAAAGATTAACCTTTGGATGACGACACAAGGAGAGGTGCTTGGAGAGAGGTAGTCTGCAGACTGAAATAGTCAATACGTCTAAAGCTCCTTCTTTAATTAGACTCAAAGACGAAAACCCATCACCATGACGACACAATAAAAAGAGGCGAAGGAAGACAGGGGTTGGTGTGCATCTCTGGGAACCAGACAGGGCACTGCATACCATCATGCATTTGGCTGTAATTCGCTTTATAATCTCTGCGTCCTTTTAATAAATGCGGCTAATTTAATTGGACGAGGCATTCAAATCAGCTGTGACACACTCACAGTGTCCTTTTGAACAGATAGCAGCTCCCCACTGGTGAAAATATAGAACGCCTAATGAGACATGATTGTGTCCAGGATATTCATGAGATGATAAATGGCCTGATCATACTTCTGTTGTGAAGAAGAAGAAGAAGAAAAAAAAAAAACCTCTAAAATAAGACGGGGGAGATGAGGCCCACCATAAATAAAAAAGAGTAGCATTGCCACCTATTTTCTGAAGCTAACAGCAGACCACCCACTGACGCTTGGAACTCCAAGCTACCATCTGTTACCATGCGCTAGGTGTTTACAAAGGCATCAGCTGCCTCAGATACTGTGCCACAAAATCAGCCTTGTCAGATCTGCATCAACGGTGCGCCAGCCAACCTCAGAGGAAGAGCTGACTCACGGGCTTCATTGGCTCAAAGTGGGTTCAGGTGGTGAGCCCGACAAACTGTGCATGCATACGTTTGTACGTAAACCATGTGCTTCACATGAAACTTGCTGTTACTGTAGCTGGACAAAGGACAAAACGACTGTAGACGCTAATTTTTGGGAGGCTTTCATCAAAAGGACGGCTTTCTTTCCCATGTACTACGGTAATTAATCTGTTGAAAACTGAACACATGTCGGGTGGGAATTAGAAAGACTCCATTCTGTTGGTGCTTTTATAATATTTAGTGATTGAAATCTGTCAAACCCGGACGTGGTAATAAATATAAAAACTATTAATATGTTATTTACGCACATGAACAGCTGTGATAAATTAATTTGGTCCCTGATTTAATTCAGAATTGATTAGCGATGTTAACTATATCAGTGTACATAAATCTCCTCATTGATCAAACCTTTGAAGATTACTTTATCTTCTTTTTCACATAGTTCACAATTTTACAGATTTCTTTCTTTTATTTGGATTCTTCAATAGCTTTACCCTATATGAATTACAAACGACCTCACATTAAGTGTGTAATAACTACTAAAGAAAACATGGCGTGTCATAAATGTGACAATGTCAACATGCCCTACATGTGTGTTCATACCAAGCTACTACTAATAGCTAAAAGCTACAGTGATCGTGTGAAATGGTTTTTGGCACTGTTGCCAAGTCCGCTTATTATAAGTGACTTTAAACATTTTTTTTTTTCTAAAGTCGCTTGTAAATTTAGTGAGACGCGTTTTTTTTTTTTAGTTTGTTTCTAAATGTGAAGTCACGTACTGGTGCTCTAAAATAAGCAACTATAAACATGAGCTATAAAGAGACCTACTTGCGCTGCTGCGCTACAGACACCGTGAACCAGCTAAAATATCATTCCGCTCTTGTGCATACATACATACTAAGGTCCTACCCCCTGCAGATTCAGTGATCATCTGATTAAGTGAGAGGGAGACGATGACGAACAAACTAGCCGTCTCTGCCGGGAGAACTGAGTAGTTACTCGACTACCCCGCCCTGTTTCTAACATAACAGCAAAATAAACTTCACTGTCATATTGAATGAACTAACCTGTCCAGCAGAAAGCCTGCAACTTCCACATCCGTTTTGAATCCCCGCTCCCTTATTGTCTTCACTCCACCTAGTAATAATACCTACGCCGATACAGACTATTTTTTTTCTTCTGGTTATTAGTTCTTTTTCATTTCTTGGTTATTTTCTCGTCCCTCTCGCTGGGCAAAGAGTATTGATGGTCCTCCATTTCAACAGAAAACGGCAACAACGTTTTTGCTTGTTTTCTGCTCCTCCTCCGCCGACAGCATGTCTTCATACAGAAGACAGATAGGGAAAACGCATAAGCCTGATATTTTGTCCCCTTTCGACTACTGTGATCAAAAATGGCGAAGCAACATGGCGTCTTCCATTGTGGTGCACCGCTACCGATATATTTATAAACTACACATTTTAAGCTATGAGAATGCTTTCATTTTTTATGCAATTATTACACTTTAGCAGCATAATATTTATGTAAGCAATATTAGATTTTTGCAAATTACACACTGTCCTTTTAAAGAAAAAGTAAAGCAAAAGCGTTTTAGTGGCGTCATATGGGAGAAACACAGCTAAACATATAAGCTCTTAGCCAATGGTAAAATCTATGGGACGAAAATAATGAGTATATATAGATCCATTTACAGTATACGTCATCGGGAAGTTCTGCGCTCATTAATGCAATGGATGACTAGCCTATGGTTAGTGCATACCCACTATTATTTTTCAACATAAGAGGAAGTGGGAGTAAATCAAACACCAAACAATAAGGTCTGCTGGCATCAATATGTGCGTATCTGCTGTGTTCATTTTATATCAGGTAAGGTTATCTGTCTACTCTTTGACAGATACT